>NC_089683.1:102942807-103007807 GCF_031753505.1 Anomalospiza imberbis
TGTATTTGTTTCTGGTCTTTGTTAAGTTCTATTGGAAAAACCACTGTCTGTGTTTTTTTGGCAGTTGTCTGCATTATCCTGTTCATACACCCATTTTGTCCCTTTATTGAAAAAATAAAAAAAAAACCTTAAAGTACACAGTGTCAGCTTCTGGTGTCCTCATTTGACACACGCTGTAGGTGGCTTCCAGCAGCAGGCTGTAGGGGAAGGTCCCGTGCAGGGGCGTTTTGGAAGGCCTGCTCCAATCCCCAGGGAGCGCCCGCCACCCAGCTTGGCCTTAAATCAGCCCCCTCCGCCCAGGAAGAGGATTTTTGGGCTAAGGAGTTCACTATCTGGCCAGTGGAAGGTGTTTGAAGTCTGGACCTGTAGCTTTGGGATTTTTCCCCCCTCTAGATCAGGAGTGAGCTGGGACCCCCTCACCGCGATAGCCTGCGGCACCCCCGGCCTTCACTCGGTCTGCAGCAGGGACTTCCCTCCCCGATTGCAAATTGTGGCAGAAGAGGTGAGCGAACTGACAGCTCTGCAGGCCCCCAGGGCTCCCCCGTCCCGGCTGCTTAGGGGATGGGGGTGAAATCAGCCGCTGGCGCCTGCAGGCGCCAGGGCAGGAGCTGATTTCTCTCGGAGGGCCGAGGTCTCTCACCAGGTCGCTCACCGTGGCTCTGGGATCACACTGAGCCCAGCCCAAAGCTCCCAGCTCTGCTCCAAGCTGGAGCTGGGAGTTCCCTTCTTTTCTCCCCGGGCTTTGATTTTTTTTTTTTTTTTTTTTTTTTTGGTGGGAATTGCAGATTTCTGTGCATTGTCTCTAAAATCTGGAGTTCAGGTCCCCCCTGTCCCCCCTTAGGGGTCTGTATATGTTGTCAGTTTGACAAATACTGCATGTTGCAGCATCTTTTTACTTTATTAAAGTACATACCGCTGTGATATTGTCTCTTGCTGTTCCTAGTGTAATGGATTTAATACTATTTTTTTCTTTTCCTTTTTTTGATTTCTGTAAAACCTTCCAGTTGTTCTGTTGTCTCCTTGTGATGGCATCATTTGTTGCCTGTATTTTGCCCGGCGCCTTCTGAAGGGGGAGGTTTGGAATTTTAAAAAAAGACAGAAATACCTATCTAAAGAAAAAAAAAAAATTCTTTTTCTAAGAGAGATTTGGAAAGAATGTAGTAAAGCTCCATTTTAATCCTGGAAAAGGAGGGGGGAAGATTTTGTTGCCTGGGCTAGTGGGATGAGAGTGCGGGAGGGCTGGAAAGGTGCCAGCAGTGCCCCCCAAGCTGTGCTCCCCTTCAGCAGGCTGGTACCCACTGGCTGGAACTGGAGTGGCGCCAGAGGGATCCCTAGCACTGCATAGGGGAGGGTGGGGAGCTCGAGGTGGCAGGCTTTCCCTGGAGGGCCAGTGTCTGCAGGGATGCACTTTGCAGCTGCCTTGATGATGCATCTTTTGATCCTGTGCCACGAAATACCTGTACAGAGTCCAGTCTCTCCCTCCCTGTCCCTATTTTTATTGCTGGTTGTTGTGAGACCATGGTGGAGATGTTTCCTAGAGGACTGGGGTTAGCTGTGCCCGAGGTTGAGCGTAGCCTGGCTGTCTTTCAGAGCGGGCGCTGTACCCTGGGTCTGTCCTATGGTAGTCATCGTCCCACTACCTTTCCCTGTACTGTGTTTTACTTAGGAAATGATCGTATATAAAAGCACATAGGCAGGCATCTGCATGTATCCATATACAGGCATCACTAGGTAGACCTGTGCTGCTACAAGATTAACCGGTGGAAAGCAAACGATTTTTATCGAGCAGCGCGGCAATGCGTGTGATTCCCAGGTTTCCCAAAGCTGAATTTTCCAGGTTTCCCAGAGACGAACAAGCCTGGTGGGTGCCACGTGGCACACAGGGCAGGGGTGGTGGTTTGGAGGAAGGAGCGGCAGGAGAAGCGGCTCCTGCCGTAGGAGGAGTTGTCTGAACAGCGTAGCTTGCGAGTGGCAACGTGCTGTCACCCCCACACCAAAGCAGATGTTCCTGAATGTGGTGTTTTTCTGCCAGGGGCAGTAAGTTAGTGGTGTGATGAACCCACTGAAGTTTGTTGGGTTGGGGCATGGATGTCCCAGGCCCCATCACAAGCTGCTTTGGCATCCCGTGCATGCGTGACCTGTGCTCCCCAGAAATGTTCCTGTTTCTGTGTATAAAGATGTCTCTAGGAATAAGTGATATTTGGGTAACAGCATCTATCGTTAAAATCTCAAGCCCTGTCAACTTTTGAGGGGGAGCATGGGTTTATGGCATAGACCCTTTAGTGTCTAACCTCCTCCAAATGGAGTCATTATTGTAATGAAGACTCTGAAACAGTATCCAGAATTTAGACGACAGATGTTTCATATTTTTATCTTTCCAAGGGCTGAAATAATACAAGCATAAGTGATACCATGTCTTTGCTTAACATTCAGGAGGCTGTGGCATATCTGATGAGATACAGTTTTGGGGTTTATCTAAGTGTGGAGTTTGTACCCAACAGAAAAATGATACCAGCTGCTCTCTTAGATCCTCCTTCTATTTTTTCCTCCAATAAAGGTTGAAACCCACTTCTGGCGGATGCATGGACAAATTGTAGTATTGACTAGGAGAGAGTGGTACTGCCCAGAGGGCTCTTTGCCAGAGCTGCTGAAGAGATGCTTCTCCTCGAGCCCAGATGCTTGGCTGCTGGTTTCCAACGAGTCACAAGGATGCAGGAGGGACAGGAGATGTGGGGGAACCCCAAGGTTTTGTGCCCCACAGCTTTGCAGTGGTGGTGTGCTAGTGGCCGGGATGGCTGTGGTGCTTTTGGCTGCCTTGGAAGTCTCAGCCAGCTTTAACATTAGCCTGGAAACTCTTGGGCTCAGACAGGAGCAGCAACTATCCCTCCCTGAAGGGAAACTGGGCACGGTGCTCTTGACTTCAGAGACACTCCAGTTAACATCCACTGAAGAGCTGGCCTAGGAAGGAGCTGCTTACTAAGTCCTGATGGCAGTTCAGATGTAGTAGCCCTTTAACCACTCTTTTAGGTATTAATGAAGTGAATTCCATAGAAACCAGCTCCTCATTGGGGGGCTGAGGTGGATTTTGAGGAGTGTGTTGATGTGCAGGCCTTGCCACCAGTGTAGCCCTTAGCCTGTCGTGGGGGTAGCGCTGTGCTGGGTGATTGGCCTGGAGCAGGGGCTGGGAGCTGGGAATGGTTGCTTTCCAGTGCCCCATCCCATGCTGCTGCAGTGGATGGCTTTGCTGGGTGCGGGCTGGTGCTGTGCAGCTCGAGCTTTGCTGCTGTGGCGTGCGCGTCCATGCCACATGATATCCACTGTGCTGGGAGCTGGGAAAAGCCCTCCACGAACCACCCGCCGTGTACCGTGTTAACAGTTCCAATGGCTTTTAGAAGGCCCTTCAGCACCTGGGAGAAGCCCATGAGGGTTTGGGAAAGAGTAGGAGGAGGTTTGCAAGACAGGCT
This sequence comes from Anomalospiza imberbis, assembly GCF_031753505.1. Lineage (NCBI taxonomy): Eukaryota > Metazoa > Chordata > Aves > Passeriformes > Viduidae > Anomalospiza > Anomalospiza imberbis. The sequence goes on from NC_089683.1 coordinate 102,946,272, forward strand.
GGCTTGGTCCCTGCCCAGTAAAGCCCAGAGGTTTTTCTTCCTAAATGATCCCTGTGGTTCCTGCATGGTGCCGAGGATGCTGGATGCAGGAGTGTGGCCTGAGAGAGGAAGGACTCCGTCCTGCCGTATCCCTTTGTGGCAGTTGGGTGTCCTAGTTGTTAGAGGCAGAAAAGAGACAAAAAGAGAAGTAGGATGAGGGAATGACTCACACCGTGGGCCGTGTCACACCTATTCTCTCCTCTGTCCCCATGCTCTCTGTAGGTTCGGCGTACCCCCCCAACTGGCGCAGCACCCAGGGAGCCCCGGATGTCTGGCAGTTTTCGGATGGAAGTTCAAGAGCACTTAAATTCTGAAAGGAGGTGAAGCTGGGGCGAGGGGCCGGCAGCGTCTCGGCATCTGAAGGTGGCCTCTATCCTGCTGGCTCGCCGCATCCCTGGGAGAGCCTGAGGAGTCACCCGCCGACAGCAGCGCTCCCCGGGTTCCTCCTGCCTGCAAGACTATCGTATTTATATTTTGTAATAGAGTACAACACTTCTTTGGGGTTGGTATTTTTGGTTTTTTGGTTTTTTTTTTGTTGTTCATTGGTTTCTTTTTTTCATTTTCTAAAAACAAACAAATGAAAACAACCCACCCACCAAGGTCAAGGGCTTAATGATGGCTTCGACTGGCTCCTTTCCCCATGGAAAAGACTGTCTTGCTCTCATGGACAACCCGGCCTGTTGGTTATCCCCTCAACGTGCCATTCCTCGGGAGGCACATCTGATGTGATGAATTAAAAATAAAGCAAAACACAGTGTAGGTCTGTGGGTGGGTGGGAAATTGCCATAATAAATGTTGGAGCTTTAGGTTTTGTTTGCTCTGTCTTTAATTTTTAATGCTAACAAGGGCCAGACAGCTGGTGTGACTTTGTGTTCCCGTACCAGCTGCAGAAAAACCAGTGCTGGGTTTTCACCGGGGATGGTGTTGGCACGAGGGGCTGCCTGGCCCCGGCGGACAGGACAGACCTTTCCCGCAGAGCTAGGCCAGGAGTTGGGTTCAGGGCTGGGCTCCCCGAGCACTGCTGAGCCGCCTCTGGTGATGCTGAAAGGGGGGGGTTTCCCAGCTCTCCTGCATCGTCCTTGGTGAATGCCAGCTGTCCTGTTGCATTTCTGCTGTTGAACTGTGTGCTTTTGGGGCTGCTGGGCTCCGTGATGTCCGCTCATGTCCGTGCGAGGAGAAGCAAGGCCAGCACAGGTTTTGGGAAGAGCGGTAGTCATGCTGTGGAGACGCTGTCAGACCAGGAGATGCAGAGCCCTGCCCTGAGCTGGGGGAGCTGCTGCTGCCAGGTTGTTGTCCCGGTGTTTCCCAGACTTTGCACCAGGGGCTGGCCAGCAACACGCGTCCCTTGCTCGGCGCTGAGCACCCACCCAAGGAGTCTCCTGGTTCGGGGCCCAGGCGCTTTGCCGAAGAGAAGATGGGTTATGTGTGAGCTTTGTGCCGTCTCTGATGGGATTGATAGGCTGTAGCTGCTCATGCCTCTGCTGACGAGTGGGAATGGACCTTATTTGGTGAAAGAAGCCAGCTGGGTAGTGAGTGGAGTGGCTGGCTAGCCGTGTTGGGCCTCCGGGATCAGTGGGATGGAGCCAAGTTGTGGGGAAAGGGCCAGTGGATTGCTTGGCTTTGTGCATTAACTTCAATTTCACTTCTGTTTTGTTCATCTCCTTGCTTAGATTCTGAGTGAGACCCTCACTAGGGGTGAGTCTCTCCTGGTGAAACGGCAGTAGGGAAAACAATGTTGCCTTTTCCACGGGTGGTGGTTGCTCTTTTGTTGTTTAAAACTCCGGGCTGTGGTTTTCTCGTGATGGCCTGGGCACAGCACAAGCACAGACACTTCAGTACCTTAAAATTTGGCTGGGGTGGGCAGCAGGAGCATCTCCAAGGGGTGTCACACCGGAAGCCTGGAGGACTTGGTGCACTAGGACACAAAGGGAGCTATTGCTGCTTCTTCTAAGGTGATTTGGTCTTTGAGGGCAAGCCACCCAAAAGTCTATGCACAGCCTCAGCTCTTTTTTTATCATGAGGGGATGTTTTTAAAGTTTCTTCCTAACCCAGCCTGTGCTGCTGCCTCTGTGTCTGCTCCTAAGGGGTTTTTGAGCCTTGGAAGGTTGAATCCTGTTGGATTAAGCACCCGATTGATTGTGAGTGTACCCGTGGTGGAGAGTTAGACACCTGCTCCTGCCTGCCCTGGGGATCTCTGCTCCAGACAGCTGTGTCAGATCAGGGCTAATGGAGTCACTTACTGCAAAGGGGGTTGCTCTGCTCGTTTCTCTAGACTGCTAGTCAGGACTCACCTGGTCCATATATACAGCAGGCCTGGCCCAGGACCACTGGGAAGCTGCTTTTTAAGGGGTTCCAGTGTGCTGGCTCCTTCTGGGGGTGTCTGACTGTTGCTTTGTGTGAGCACAGGCCAAACTCGGTTCATGGATGTCTTCTGGGCTAGCTGGTTGTGCTTTTGCTGCTCTGCCTGGTGGAACAAGTGTGATGGGATCTGCTTTCTCTGGCTGTGGTTTGTCTGTCCTTCAGTAGACAGCACAAAGGCAAGGGTTTCTCCCAGGAAAAGTGAGAAATAACAAAGTGGGGATGGCTGAGTGTGTTCCGCCAAGCACAGAAGTGATACCTGAAGTGCTGAAGATGTAGTCAAATAGTCTTTAAAATGTCTATTTTTTAATACAGTTGTTAAACTCTTCCCCAACTCTTAGGGCTTTGAAGCATCTTCAGAATTCGTGTTGCCTTAACAGGTGCAATGTCTGTGCTGAGAGCCCCCTGTAAGCCATGGGGCTCCTCTCCCTGGCTGCCAGCCCTGCTCCCGCTCCAGACTCTGCTGTGGCTTTTGCAGAGCACCAGGACAGCCTCAGCACCAGGTCTGGTGGAGATTCCAAAGGGTTTCCACTGCCCCGGGTGGCGTGAGGGTGCTGTGTGCTTTAATTAAGGGTGTCATTAGGATCCTCTTTTTGTCTGACCAGGGCTTGGCTGAGTCCTCTTGCTGTGTCTGTGCTTGGGATCACCAGCAGCTTAATGAGTTTCTGTCAATTAACAGAAGTCCAAGGTTTCCTGTGAGGGGAGGGCTGAGAAGTTGTTAGCCTCAAAGCTGGAGGTTGCTGGTGCAAGAGGGGCAATATTCCCAAGGGTTTTGTATTTTAGCATATTCTCCAGGTGTTGGTCTGCACATCCAAATTGGAAATGAAGTGTGGTTGGCCTTTATGAAGAAAACAAAGCTCCTAAAGTTTTGGGGTTCTTAATAAAGAAAAGATAAATGTTCTTCCCAGTCCTGGGGGTTGAGATGAACAAGATTCCTGGGAATCACCTGGCTTAACTTTGAGGTTTTGAGCTTAAAAAGCTGCTTTCAGACTTGGAGATGATCTGACTATGCTGTGTTTGATTTCTAAGCACACTTTTCCTGACACTAAAATGCAGCAAAGGTTAAGCCTTTTGTGAAGTCTAGCTTAAATTTTGCTTTCAAAATAACGTATGTTTTGGATTCATGATGCATCTGGGCTGTGGACTTTTATGAGATGCAAGACCTCTCTCCAGAAGGGATCTGAAAACAGATTTTGTTAGTGAGTTTCCAAGCAAAACTGCCAAACTTTTTGTGTTTTTTTCAACCCCATCTTTGTGTTAGGTCCCACTAAGTGACTGTGTTCAAGCAGCATTGTGGTGTCGGTGGGTGACAACACAACTGTGGGCTCTGGGGGAAGGTGGAGGGAAACTTCATCCTCCTTGGGCTGCTGGAGGTTATTTTACCATCTTTAGCCTTTACTTTGGGTTTGCATTTCCTTTCTTGTGTGTGTTTGAGCTGTCTGGGTGTGCTGGTGAGGCCTGGGGTGAGCCTTTACCTGTGGATTTTTGGCAGTGAGGAGGAGGAGGACCTGCTAAGCATCACTGCTGTTTCAGGGCTCCCTGGTCTGCTGTGGTGTTTCACCTGACCTCACTGAAAATTCTTATTGAGGAGTGAGCTGAACCCCCCAGCCCTCAAAAATGGGAGTGGTGCCTCATTTCCTTCTTCTGTTACTCTCTGCTTCTCCTCCCACCCAGCTTTCCCATTTCAGGTGTCATCATTCAGTTATGTGTTATATCTGCTACAAGGCAAACATTGTTGCCCCTCCATCCCAATTCCCTCCCCCAAAAAATCATCCTTTTAGGATTCCTCTTCTGCAGGGGTCCAAATAATCAATTATTCCCAAGGCAAGGTGGAGTTGCAGGGGGCAGAACAACGACAAAATAAAACCCCTAAACCCCAAAGATGGCCCTTACTCCTTAATCTCACTGGGTAGAGTTACACATCTGGTAGAGGCTTGTTCGTTGTTGCCATTACTTTTATTGCATCTTTAGCAGTGATGAAGTTCAGATGGCAGAACCAGTGGGCCCCAATTTAATTTCGCCTGGCCTCCCGTAATGAGCACGGCGTGATCCCTGGGAACGCTGGCTCCGCTGCGGTTCCATGGCCACGGGCAGGCAAAACCCCACAGTGAGGGCAGGAGGAGGGGGAAAACCTGGGATTGGGCACGGCAACAGGTGGGTGGAGGTGCCTGTGCTGTGTGAGCATCACATTCTGCAGTGAGGGGGATGGATGGGCAGGTGGTTTCTCCTATCAAAACCCAGATGAGGTGGATTCCCACCTTTTTTTGGTGGCCGGGATGTGTGTGCCACAACACTTCCCGAGGTTGGTCCAGCCCTGATGGCTCCTCCCTAGCCATTCCCATGACCCTCCGGGTTTCCAGTGGTGATGTACAGAAGCTCCCACCTCTCCCCCAATGTCTGCATGTGTCTAAGGGCTATACAGGACTCATTTATGGTCCTCCCGTCGGCGGGATATGTGCATGCAAAATGAAGGTTGTATTTGGCTTCTCATATTCAGATCTATATTCCATATTGTGTTGACCAAGAAAAACACCTCAGCCCCTGTGCTGAAGAATGTGATGGACTGATGACTTTCAGAAACGTACTGTAAATCAAGGAGGCTAATAAATACTTGCTATTAATAAAACAGGGCTACTGCCTTTCAAGTTATTTTCACATTTTACAGCATCCTCATTTAAATGGCACAAAGAAGGTGGTACCTTTGGACCTCTTCTCCTCCCCCAGAATGGTGTGGCTCAGCTGAACCCTGCCCCCCCCACCAAAGGCTTGGGCAAGAGTTTTTCCTCAATGACAAGGTTTAGATGGAGCAGCCCAACCTCACGGAGCTGATGAGGGGTGACCCCAGTGGTGGCAGGGTCCCCTTGGCAGAGGGTGGCCTCTAGCTGGCCTCTGGCATCTCTGGGGTCTGGCAGATGATCCCCAGAGCTCGCCAAGCCCAGTGCATCAAAGAGCCCACAGCCAAAAGCTCCACCACCTGCACTAAACCTTTAATGGTTCCCAGTTGTGAGCACAGCCACTCCAGGTGGTGAGCGCACAGGCAGAGCATCCACGGGCTGCTTAACCCCTTCCCTCAGGTTTCTCTGCATCTGTGCAGGAGGGGTTGAGTGAAGGTGATGGTGGTGGCCAGGGGCCTCCTGTCACAGACACCAGCAGGCAGCAGAAAATAATGGGGCTTTGAATTTGCTTCCTGAGTCTCTGTATCAGTGCTCGTAGTGCCCACAGGGGTGCCAGATCACTCTTTATATAGCCCTGCCCTTGGAAACCCGGGACACTCTGGGCAGGGAGGGAGCAGGGGATGGAGCCCTAAATAAACCTTTTTTCCTTTTGAATATCTGTCCTCTCCCTGACCTCCTCCTGCAGCTCTACATTGGCAAGCAGAGCCCAGTGGCTGTGACACTTCTGTCCCCCTTCCCTCTTTCCTGCAGAGGGTGTCCTCTGGCAGCCCTTGCTCCATGGCTTGTGTCCATGAAATCCCCCACTGGCAGGCCTGCACTGCCACCCCCAACCCCCCCCCCCACACCCTTATATTATGCCCCCCGTCACCCCTATAGGGCATACCATGATCCACTATGGATAAAACTTATTTTTTATGTTCTCCTTCCAGCAGACCTTTTCCTTGCTCCCTGCCTTGCTCCTTGCTCCTTTCCTTGCTCCACTACCCTGGGCTTTGGCTTTTCCATTTGGAGGCTTTGGGGAGGAACATCCCTTTGGGAGCTGCTCTGCACCTGGCTGCTCCAGTTGGCTTTTTTTTTTGTTGTTGCCTAAAATCCCCCTTTAGTTCTTTTCCTTACATTTTCTCCTCTTCCCTCTCTCCCCTGCTGAAGAGACAGCACCTTCTGCAGCTGTAGTGATTAAAGGGGAGGAGAAAAAGAAAAAAAAAAAAAAGCTTATTTAAAGCAGAGTCTGGCAATATAAAATAAGGTGTGGAGGTGATGAATGATCCTGGGGTGCATTAAAGCAGGGGCTGGCATTTTCAACATCGTTCCTACTTGCGGCGTGTTTGAGCACTTTCGGAGCTCGGCTGTTTGGAAACGCCGAGCATCCGCCCTGGGCCCTAATTCGGGCAAGTTTAAAAACGTCCTCTGGGATTTAGGCAAGTTGTTGCTGTTTTTCCTCTCCTGAAGACCCCGGTGCTGCTGCTCAGACGCGGGGCTGGGAGGCCACAGAAGGACAGATCCTACCCTGGCCTTGCTCCGCCTCCTGGGGGCGAGGGGAGCAGAGGAAGGGCACTCCTGGAAGGTGCAGAGGTGGGCGAAGCCTCCCTGGCTTTTAAATGCTTTTTGGAAGTGCATTCCCAGCGCTGCTGTGGGAGGCAGTCAGGAGAGAGGGAGGAAAGGAACAGAGCTCATTGCATGCGAGGAGCAAGGGCAGGTGCAGGGAAATTATGCATTTTTCCAGATTGGCTTATTCCCTTCTGTGTATTAAACATTATTTTAATATTCGAGTGACAATGTTTCATAATTAAGCCAAATGTAAGAGCTGGAGTGCACTGGAGAGCTGGGCTCGGTGTGGGGAGGTGAGGAAGGCTCCCACCCCCTGCCCAGGATTAACCCCAGCCTGCAGCGTCCTCTCTGGAAAGGACTGAGCCTGGCTCTGGAACTCCAACACACCCCACGCTTGGGCAAGGAAAACCTTTAACTCATAAAGGTTGTAATGTTAATACGGAAGAAAAGCCTTTTAAAAAAATTACATTAGTTCACAGACATCTATTGAACTCATGAGGGGAAATCTAGCCCCTGAGAGATAGAAACTAAAGACCTGAGCCATAAACCAGTACGATAACATCCTTATTATAAGATGCAAATTAAGGGGCCCAATTCACTTTAAAAAAGCATTATGAGTATTTAATTTTTCTAGTGGGAATCTCTGAAGTTGGGCTGTGTGTGGTTTTTTTGTGCTGTGTACTTAAAATAAAAAAGAAAAAACTAAGGCCATGAAGAAGCTGCTGAAGGCAGAGTTGAGGGTGCTGAGCGGCGCTTTGGGTGTGGGAAGGAGGGAGCTGGTGCTGACAGGGGGGCAGCAGAAGATGTGTTCACACTGGATTCGGTTGGGGATCCTGTGCTGAAGACCAGCAGCATTGCAGTGGGGTTTCAGTGGTGTAAAACAGGTTCAGAACCTGCCCTGGGTGTGTTTTAAGTGTTCAATCTCCAGAGCAGTGGGCTGGGTTCCTGTGCATCTCCGCTCTGACACTGGTGCCCTGTGGGTTGAGGCAAGCACTGGGCTGCTGCCCCATCTGTGTTGTGTCTCAGGTTTTCTGGACAGCCTTCTCCCTGCCCTCAGCCTTGCATCTCCTTCTGTGCTGCCATGATGTTGCCACCAGCTTTGTTTTTATAGAAAACATTCAGAGGCAAAGGGACCACGAGACTTCTGGGTGCTTTGCTTGTGGCACTTCTTCACCATGGGAGTGATTTGAGGCTTAACCATATCTGCTTGGCTTGGTTTTCCTGGCCATTTCTTGTTTCCTGGAACTTTTTAAAGTTATTTTATTTTTTATCCTCCCCTACGAAGTTCAAGATGGTGTAATTGCTGCCCTTGGCTCTGTCCTTGCCGTTTGTCACATGCTGGAGTTCGAGTCCCGAGCCAGGAGAAGGATTTGACATGCAAGGTGGGGACATCTGAGACAAATAAAAAAGAGAGCCTCCAAATACCAGGCCTACTCTCTATCCAGCTTTAGAGTTGAAAGGTCAGGACTTGTTCAGAAAAGCACAGAAAATGTGGTATCCTCACTTCACACCCTTAAAGACAAAAGAGCTGGTTCAGCCGCCTGCGAGCCATCCGGAGCCCGGAATTGTCCTTTCAAATGTAGAAAATAAAACAAGAAGGCCTACCCTGGAAGATTGCTTTTCAGAGGGGCATTACACTGCTCTCCTATGTAATGTGCAGAGGTCACAGGCTGAGCAAAACAGTGAGACCAGGTAAATACATTCATTTGAAATCTGGGGATTTTATTTATTTTGTGTCACTGTGGAGCATCTCTCCAATTCTGGGTGTGAAACTGGAATGGGATGGGGGCTCTGCAGCTTGACTTTGGGGTCAGGCTCTGTTCCCCCACCTCAGCTGCTGCCTGGGGTTCAGAGCATGAAATAACTGGGTTTTTAATGTGTTGGGGAAAACCCTGGTCTCCAGCTGGTCCCCAACGGCTGAGCTTGGGCAGGGTCTCTGCCGTGCTTTGAAGCTTCTCATCCCAAGGCTGTGCCTCCTTATCCCTCTTTCTGACAATCAAATACTTCTTTCCAAACCACTGTTTGCAAGGAATATTGCTGCTTTTTAAAGCAGCACTGGTGCCCCCAGCCAGCAAAGACCATAAAATAGTGCTGGGTAATGATTGTGTCAAGCACTGGGCTGGCTGGGTCCTGAGTAAAAAACTCCTTACTTTGAGGGATTTTTTTTTAAGAAAGAAAATAAATCCTGTGTACCTTTTTCTTTTGTTTAAGAATCATAAATTCAGCAGCTAACAGGGCTAGTGGTTCATCTGGGCAGCAGCATGGGGCCATAGGTTAGTTAGCCTGGGAATATTTATGGGGCTTTGCTGGCCAGACACACTGAGGGGGCTCAGCACTTGTTGCACAGAGTATTAAACACCCATTAAACCCCTCCCTAAAAAACAACAACAGACCAACCTTTTCTGATAGGCAGTCATACCATGATCCACAGACCTATAGAAAGAAGTGTTTTAGTGGTGTTTTCCCCCCACCTCCTCCTGAATCTGCACAGGAGCACCTGGAGCACGGTGTGGCCAAAAATCACCTGGCCGTGGAGTGATGAGACTTTCACTTGTCGTTTCCAAAGCGAACTTTGTGGGAAGTCGAAGGATAAATATCCCAACAATATAGAGCCCGTGGACAAACCCCGGTGATAACTTTCCACACCATTTCCAGCTTGTCTTGCACCCCCTAAACCTCCCCTTTCCTGTCGATTTAGAAGCAGGAGCCTCATAAATCCTTCGGACCCGGCTGCTTTATCGGGTCCCCCAGGCTGTCCCCGCGAAACCGCGGTGTGGGCGGCGGGGATGAACATCTGCACGGGGGAAATCCTCCCGCTGCCGCGGCTCCCGCGGCCGCTGCCGCCGCCGGGAAGGCGGTTGTGGTTACGCAGCTCCGGAGCTGTGAAATGGGGAAGGATGTCCTTCCTTGTGGTTGGCAATTACGGAGTGCAGAGGAACAGCCGTGTTCCTGCATCCCGGAGCCTCTCTCCGGCAGCAGGGGCGGTGTGTTGGAGAACAGAGCTGGTGAGCAGGTTGGGAAAGTGATTGTAAAACCTCCCCGGGAGATTAAATGCAGGTCTGTGCCCGTGCGTGGCTCCAGCAGCCCTTGGGAAGAGCGTTCCATTCATATCACACAGCACCTTGGTTTATTAAAACAAACAAACAAACAAACAAAACCCCAAAAACAAACAAACAAACAAAACACCACAACCAAAAAAAAAAAAAAAACCCACCAAAAAAAACCACCCCAGTGTCCCTTTGTGCTTGTGTTTAGTCCCTGGAAAGCCTTTAACTTTTGGGAGCAGGTGATGTGTTTGTGTCTCACAGCCCTTGCACACTGAGGTTTGCACCACCAGAAAGGCCCAGGGACCAGTGGAAAGCTGGTCTCTCCCAGGAGCTGGGCTTCACTGTCACTGGGAATGCTCAGGAGAGGCTGCAGGCAGGGTTTATCCAGGATGGAGTGATGCCCAATATCTGGCTTGCCATCCCTCCAGAGATGGCTCGTGGCATGGCTGGACTGCAGCTCCTGGGACGTGCTGTGGGGCTGGATGCTGCTGGGACATATTCACCGTGTGTGTTGAGGTGGCTGGGGGTAAGGAGTTGGGAAATAGGGAATTATTGATTTGCAGCAGCACAAGTGGCTGCCTCATACCTGGGTACAGGTGCTCCCTCCAGTTCCTGTGCTGCCTGCAGTGGATCACCTGCCTGAGGGCTCTCGAAGCCAGAATCTTCCCAGGTATGTTTTTTGTCTGGTTTGTTGGTTTGGGTTATTTTTAAGACTGTAGCAGAGGTCCTGCTTGGTGCCAGAAATCTTTCCAGAGGTGCTTCTCTTCACACCTCCCTTACACCTTACCATGAGCATGATGCAAGGTCTGACTTCTCACCTGCTCCAGCAACCCCCGGCCCTGGGGCTGGAGCAGCAGAGCTGTCTGCAGACCAGGGCCACCAGCTCACTGCTCCTTTCATGCATTCCTATATTCTTCTACTTTATAGGAAGAAAATGAACACCTCTCTGGATTGCACTGAGGTGCATTCAAGGAGGAAGCCTCAAAATCAGTGAGCAGCCTCAAAAATCAGTGGGAATCCTGGAAATACTTGCTACTACTGTTTTTTTAAAAATTTTAATGTTGCTTACTGTGCTGCAATGAGAAGGTAGAGATGAGTCCTCCTTGGCCAGGGAGGTGCAGCGAGGAAGGGGATGATCTTTGCTAGTGGCTCCAGCTGGGATGTGCTGCTTCTCCCACCCAGAGCCCCTGTGGCCGGGGCCCTTCTCCCTGCACTGCTTGGCAGGTTTTGGCACGACTCGCCGGAGCCAGGGAAAAGGTGGGGTGTTTTCTTCAAGGTCAGGATTTAGGTGGATTGGCAAAGGGCTGTGGGAATGCTCTTAAGGTGTCATGTTGCGTGTTTGGAGTTTTTATCTGTTTTGTTTTGCTGCAAACAGTGTCAAGCTCTCCTGCCCTGCCTTTGACTCATGGATGAGCAAAGAAGAGTTTGGGCTGCTGGAGATGCATGTTTTTCTACTGTCTGCATCCCACCCTGGTCCTCTGCTCAGCATTTTTCCTCCTCTTTTCCCCATCCAGCCCCAAAACCACTCTCCAAGGAGGTCATTGGGCCCCCAATGCACCCCCATGTCCTCCCTCCTCATGGGGCACATAAGGGATGGGAATCAACCCACACTTTAACATACTTGTTGCCACACTTGGAATATTAAAAAAAAAAAAAAAAAAACAGAATGAGAGTATATTTGTAACACACAGAGAAATCTTTCAAGAATTGGAGTCCAGGGTTTGTGGAGAGAAGAATAATAGCCAGTAATTAGAGATGCACACACCTTATCTCTTGGAATTGCAGGCATTTTTACAATGGATAGTCGAGGTGCTGGCTGCAGGAGTTTGGGGTGGCTGTGAGGGTGTGCAGCTCAGCAGCTGCCTTGCATTTATGTTACTGTTATTATTTAATGTGCTTTAATTGCCTGAGCTCTGGCCCGTCATTGCTGGGCTCACAGCCTGGCCACTGCCCACTGCCCACTGCCCCTCCTGGCATCCCCTGCTGCAGATTAAAGACCTCGTGCCACCAAGCTGGGCTAACCACCAGGATTTGTGCTACTGGCTCCCATCAGGATTGGTTATCTGCATGGGATAGGCCCGAGGGCAAGCCATCCTGGCGTTCCAGCAGTGCTTTCCTACCTGTGCTTCTGGGAAGGGGGGAGACAGCCACATGCATGACCTGTTCTTCTTGCCTCTCCTCCACCACACTGCAGCCTCAGGTACATTTCTAACTCCTCTGAAACATTTTGGGGGTGGTTTTTTCAAGCTGGTGTCTATATTTTTTACACCTCTTTCCTTTCTTCTAGACATGTCCGAATCATCTCATCCCTTCCTCAGTACTGACATAAAAATTCAGCTGAGAAAACACTGAAGCTGTTTCAACAACTGCTGTGCTAAGAAGTAAAGTAAACCAGAAAGTAGTTACTACACAGAGAGCTTCCTCTTTAAACCAGCTTGGGTCAGGGGGAAGAAGTGGGAGACCATGGTAATTAGATTCTCTCCCTCATCCTAGTTGCATTAACAATAAGTCAGCTCCAAAGATCTGTTTCTTTTTTTCTTGAATTTAGCCTTTGTCTCAGAATCTTGGAACAACAGAGCTGCAGTAAATATGATTAACCTGTAGTTAATGGCTGGGGTATTTTGGCTGTGCCCTGTGGACGCTCAGCCTGCTGTGGTGAACCACCAGGCTCTTGGAAAGCAGCCCCTGCCAAATCCAGGGAGTGGAACAGCCAGCGTGGTGAGCTGCTCCCTCCTGACCAACATTGTTTAAGGCTTTATCTTAAGGGATCATTTGGCAGTTTGGTGGAAAAAAAACTACCTTTTCCTCAGCAGGACTTTTCCCCCCATTTCTTTCCAGGGTTGCTAAAAGACCATGGAGTTTTAGTTTGGCAATGCCTCTTTCAATACCTTCTACAGTTCCAGAGTGCCAAATTCCTTTAAACTCTGATTAAAGCAGATGTATATTGTGTATTTTATTCTTTAGGAGAAGAGAGGCCATTTAGTTAATATATAATTAGGTGCTGGGTCCATGGGCTGCACACAGGCTTGGAGAGAAACCCATGGGCAGGGAGGATGAAGAAAAAGCCTCCCATACCAATGTGGGATGTCCCCTTTCCCTCAACTGAGGTCAGGACAGGTCTTGTTCAATTAGAGGTGAGCACTGAGTGCTTCTTGGTGACTTTCCACCAAGATTTTGTGCTGTTGAAAGCTGGTGGTTGCACAAAAGGCGGGCGGCAATGCTCGGCATGCGGTGCAGCACCTCGGGACTCCTGTGAGCTCCTGATGCATCACAGCTCCACTTTTATTAGAAAAACCAGTGCTGACGGTTCAAAAACATTAATTGTTGGTGATCTCTGTAAATTCTGGATTGAAGGAGTCTGTCCTCCCTACTGCTTAACTCAAGCCTGTGCTCTGCAAAGCTTTTCTGCAAGAATTTCTATTGGGTATAAAGACAAGGAACGGTGTGCTGATATTGCAGTGACCTTCTGCAGGAAAAAGAGAGCTCATGTCCCCAAAACACAACTACTCCTGGATGATATTAAATGGGAATCTTGTGGAGAAGGGAGACTGCAGCATGTTGTCTCCATCGGGAAAACATCAGTGAGACTGAAGCTGCTCAGCAATGGGGGATGAGCCAAGGGTGATACCAGCACTTGCTGGGGCTTCACTGTCCCATAGGGGCTGACCTGTGAGGGCAGAGCTGGCTGCAGGCCACAGGCTCTTCTGACAGCCCCAGGAGCCGCCCGAGGAGCCGGGGTAGGAGCAGCTAAGAAATGGGGACAGAGACAGGGAGGATGGGAGAGACAAGGTTACCTATTCAGACACCTGTCCCACCAACCATCGTGCTCAGAAAGCACTGAGGGCTGCCCTGCTTGGCCAGGGATGTTAATGACCTTCAGCTGTGGTCGCTGAGTGCCCTCAGGTGGGGGCACTGCCCCTCCCCAGGCGTTCCTCATGCTGATTACCAGCCCTCACAAAAGCACGGCTAACACCAGCGTTTGGGCTTCGTTTTGGTGCTATCTGGATGTCCTGAGGGTCCCCTGCAGCTCATAAGGGCACGGCTAACAGCAGCTTTGGGGTTTGTTTTGGTGCTGCCTAGATGACCTTGGGGTCCTGCGCGGGGTGAGCTCTATCACCCCCGTCTGCTCTGCCCTGCTTGCACCCCAGCTGCCTTTGCTTCTTGGACTGGGCCTGGGAGGTGCTGCCGGTGGTCTTCATTTGTCTAGCTCAGAAAGGGACATTTTTGGGCTCAAACTCCCCCTGGGCTTGTGTGGGGTTGGTGCTTAGAAGTGCCAGCTTACTGTGAATATCCAGCAAACTCTGGATGTGGGGAAGAAAAGCTGCGCTGCTTCGGGAGAAAAGAGAGGATGTGCTTACAGAGGTCAGAGACTTTTGTGAGGTGCTTCCAGTTGGATTTTCCTCGTGCACCGTGCTGAGAGCCAAGGGCACCTGGTCTTTGTGACCACCGTGGATTTTTCCTGCCGGGAAGGACAGCACGTCCACTAGGGAGCTGCTCTCCATGGGGCAGGTGAGTGGTTCCTGTACCTGTTGCTCTCTAAAGCATTCCTGTCCTTAGATTCCAGCTCTCTGCAGATAGCTGTTATCTCTGGAGGACCTCCCCGTGCCCACGGAGTGGCATCTGCAATAGCTGTTTTATCACAGTCCCTCTCCCACGTTTGCCAGAGGGGAGAGCCCCGTGTGGGCTACGCATTCGGTTTTTGGAAAGCCTCTCTGCTCACTGGCACCGAGGGCTCAGCTGAGCCCTTCACCTGGGCAAGAGAAATACTTTGGGTGTGCAGGGTTGTGCAGTGCTATTCTGAAGGCAGGTCTAGAGCTGCAGGAATGCTCTGTGCTGGGCTATTCATTGTGAGAAGACATGTTGCTCTGGTTTTCTGGGCAGAAACACTTTTTTTCCCCCCTCCGTCTTTCTTGTACCTGAAATTCCTGGTTTTGGGAAAGGCTGTACTTCAGTGTTGCAGTGGGTAGAACATTTTAAAGTTTCTTTAAGTTTGAAATTCATTGCTGGTCATTGAGTGTTGATAAACTAAAAAAGAAACTGCCAAACCATATTGCTTGGAGACATCAGTGTCTCTTGTAAGTGCGGAGAGGGAGGGAATGCTCAGCCTCTCTGATGTGCAGTTTTGTGCCATGCCTGGTGTTTCCCTCACTGGTGAGTCAGGGATGACACCACGAGTTAATTCCTCTTTGTCTTGGGGAAGTTGCAGAAGCAAATGTGGTGGCTGAAGACCAGGCTGGACTTTGCTGTTGAAATGGCTTCCCTGCATGGTTCTGCAAGTGGCAGGATGGGGCTGAGCGGGGTGGGCAGGAGGATTTGGAGCTGGTGCTGCCTGCGGCTGTGGTGGATAAAAGAAAAAGGGAGATGTTGGTCCTGTTATTCCCTTCACAGCCCCCTCCCCCGTGAAGAGACTGGTTTGGGGACAGCTTTTCATCCATTTTCCTCCTCTCAGAAGCACTGGGGAAGCTTATCCAGGGGTGTATCTGGGGTCTGCGTGATGCAGAGCTCAACCCAGGTCTTTTGGGACACAAGGATCTGTCTCATGGCACTCACTGTGCTTTGGTAGGATTGTATCTCCTTGTACTTGAGGACACCACAGTCCTGTTCTATCTCCCTCCCAAACCAACTTCCTCCCCTCTGAAAGCCCCAGCAAAGGTCAGCTTTGTGCATTGCTTGGCAAACCCACACCACAACTGGCTGGACTGGTTTGAAAATGCCTGGTGGCAGCCGTGGCCCTTGTGCAAGCTTGTTTGAGGGCTGCCTCTCCCTGGGAATGAGTCACTGCCCAGGCCAGCGTGGCTGTGCACTGTTAGGTGTCCATCCCGCTATCCACCCTGCTGGCCCTGCCTGGATTCAGCCATACTTATCCAGTGGCGGTTGCAGGTGAAGTTGGTGGTGTTACCTTGGAGGAATTTGAGGGAATCTAGAAATTATTTTGGCCACTCCTTCCTCTGCCCTTCTGTCTGTGGCACAGGGGACTAGGCTCTAGCTTCTGAGTCACACCAGCAGCCAGGATGGCAAGATAAAGGCTTATCCATTAAAATACCATCCCTGACTCCTGCGGACCTGGAGCTGCACTCATCAGTCCTTGTTTGAGCGATTAAGGACTGCGCTATTAGTCTGCTGCTTAATGAATATTGAAATGCTGTCTGGAAATGAAAAGGCATCTCTTTTTCTGTGGCACAAACAAAGCAGGGATGTTTTCCACTTAGAGGGATGATCCCTAAGTGTTGGGTGTCACCCTTCTGGAGCTGCAGTGACGCCCTCATCTTTGAGCTGAAGGCAGAAGTGGGAATCTTGTGGCTGGTAATAGCCAGGCCATTATTTTAAGGATAAAAATGTTTAATGTACAATAACGAGTCACATAATGAATGTCCAAATGAGTGATGTTTTCTTCAGTTTTACATTCCCAGAGGAGCAGAAAGTATTGGTCACTTTGACGCGGGAAGCAGTCAGGCAATTACATTGGTGTGCTCTGAAAAGAGGGGATTTTATTTCATAACAATTTCATAACAAGAAACTTGAGGAAAGGCCCAGAACACTCTGTGCTTCCTGGTCACTGCTTTGAATTCAATTTGCTTCTGATCCAGGTTAAAAAAGGGATATGGTTTTTGGGGCTGTCAAGCTAGTTTTGGGTTTTTGGAAGTGAGGAGCCGGGAAGGAGAGCAGGAAGGCATCTCTAAAGAGTTTCTTCTTTCCATAGAAAGCCAAATGAGAATTAGTGAGTCCTGGTTACCCTTTCCAGTGAGGGGTGGTGGTGCGTGCCACCAGCCAGGAGCAAAGCTGGGCTTGCTCCGGGGGGGGGACATATGCTTGCCATGTGCTTGTGGATGTGCAGGGTTGGGTGCTGGTCTGCTCTGACCTTCCTGCCTTGTTACCAGAACTCTCTGTAGCTTCAAGGGGTTTGCCCAGAAGATTTTAGTGCCCTCTTTTTTTTTTTTTTTTATTTTCTTTTTTTTTCTTTTAAAGCTTTTTTGTAAGTGAGTTAATGGGAGAAGTTGTACAAAATACTTTGAGACCTGAGACTCAATTTCTTCTCTTACTGAAATTTTGGGAGAAATGGTACCCTTGTTATTTTAGCTGGGCAGCACCACCTAAATATTCTTCATGGTTCAGAAAGCAATGAAACCTGGGTAATTTCAGTGATGCTGGAAAATCAGTCTCATGCATGCCATGTGCAGGAGAAGTCTCAAATATTGCCTTAGAAAGCAAAGTTTTAGTGTTAAGAAAGGAAAATAATCCAGATTTTATCTATTTTACTGAAGGCTAAAATGAATTCTTATGTATAATTTATAAGAATATTTGTTTTGTGTTTAGCCCAGCATTAAGGATACTTTTTTTTCTTAATAAGCTCACGCTGGAGCTCCCGTCACCGTAGCCCAAAAGACGTGTTTTGTGAAGATGAAAAATGAACGTATTATTTACCTATCAATAGCAGGCCAGGCTGATCAATGCCGACCAGCACTGCCCCAGCATGCTGGCAGGAGGGCCGTCCTGTCTGAGCAGTGCTGGGACTTCATCTCTAATGTGGAGCTTTCAACCACGGGGCGACAAAATGCCTCTCTGACAGCCAAGCCATTAATTACCATCATCTGAGCCTAATTCATTCATCCCTTTCCCTCTCATGCAGAGGGACAGGGAGGGCCGAGGGCACTTGGGGAAACATAGGCATGATTCCATATTCGTTATGCGGCGAGCGCTGCCTGCGACTTTGTTGGTTGCAGTGGCTTTAATTGAATTGGCTTGCCAATAAAGCTGTTGTCATTCAGTAAGTGAATTTGTTGTACTACTCGCACCACAGCTGCTGCATACAACCAGGCGTTTCCTGAAGGCAAGCCAACCTTGTGCTACCCTGGCTGGAGGGTTTTTTTTTTTGCTTTCCCCCAAAACTCATCCATAGTGCGTTCTGAAATATCCTTTAGGTGTCGTTTCCCACCTGGCAGCAACAGGGCATCACCTGCCTGAGCCCCTCTTGCAGGAGCATGTCCCAAGCCCAAAAAAGGGTGGCTGTGAGTGGGGTGCTGGTTATGCATCAGGGTCTGGGGCTGGCTGGTCAGACCATGTGTTTTTCCAATTAACAGGCTCTGACCTCCGTTACCCTGGGCTGGTGCTGATAGAGCATCATTGTTCCTTGCAGGAAAAGTAAATACAGAATATGACAGACAATATATTTTGTTAGTCAGGAGCTTAGAGTCCCATTAAGAAGTCTGGCAATATTGATAAAATAAAGCAACATTAGGAAAGACATTTATTATGGTGTATGTAGGCTGTTGGGCCAAAAAACACTCCAACTTTATGCAGTTTATAAAACATTAGGGAAGGAGAGGGGGTGGACTGCTTGATTTATGATGGCTGTAAGTGATACTGAGATGAAGTAAAACATCCAGAGGTCTGAGAAAGTGTTACTTTTGTGTTTTAATGTGTGGTGTGAGTGTGCACACAGAGGTCCACGAAGGCAGCTCAGGGGTGGTTGAGGACCAGTTCTCCCTGCACAAACACCTCATCCTTCTCATGGGGACTGAGATGCAGCCCCACACATCTGAGCCACTTCTGTCCCTCTTCTCTGCTGGATCAGAGCAAAACCCTGAATTTTTTCCACCCCGCAAGAAGAGGAGGAACAGATCTGGGTCTGTTTGTTATGCCTGGGTCCCAGCTCCAATTGGGATGAATGACTTTTTTTTTGGTGTTGTGCTGAGCTGGGGGAATTACCCCAGGAGAGTTTTTTTCAGATTTTTTTTTGTTTTTTGTTTTTTAATAACAGCCTCATAAAACTTTACATTGAAATCCAAATTAATTCCACTGGATTTATGCTTATTGTACATTATTTTTAGGACATCCAAAATATGGGTAGGTCAGGTTTTTCCAGCCCTCTGCTGTAACTGGATCATGCTCACCTGTATGCAGGAGCTGAAATAATATTGAGTGTTGATCTCACTTGAGGTAAACCCTAAATTTGAAGAGAGAAGCTGGATGTTAGATGGTGAAACTTAGTACATTAATACCAGTTTCTAGACCGCCAATAAAACCCCTAAGTTTTGCCCCATAATAGGCCCATGCTATTTGAGTTGTAACTCATGAAGAGAAGCCTAAAAATTGCTTGATAATAGTAGAGCTTTGACTTCAGTACCAATGAAGGTAGTTGGTAATGGGGGACCTGTTGCCTTCAGTGCTGGGAGCCTGCTTGTACAAATCCATAGAAATGGTTTTGGCAAAGGCTGTGGTGCCTATTTCCATTCCAGGAAAAGCCACTTTTCCTGGCACTATGGGAAGAAAAATATATCAAGCATAAAGCTTGAGGACTTTCAAGTAGTTGGCCTGCCTCCTCTTTGTGGGGCACCAACTCTAGGAGTAGAAATATTCTGGGAATGTCCTACTGAAGCCTATAAGACCATGGTCTTCTTCCCCCTCACTGTTTCTTAGGATATTTCCTAGAAATCAGGATGCTGACCTACAACTCTAGGAAATAACTACGTGGTCAACAGAGAACCATCAGCCACAATGTCTGGTATTAGGTAACACATGTGGAGTTGTGGGATGGTGAGGGAGTATCCGAGGGTAGACCCTGGGGTTTTAGGGCCGGAATCCACAGCAGCCACCCCTCCTGATGATTTATGATGATGCTGGGTTCCAGCAGGTCTGTCTGGCAAATTTTCCTGCTGCACCAAACCTCGTGATTTTGGGTGTTTGTGGCATGGGACAGCCCCTTGGTTTGGAGCACTAGTCTGCTGGAGCTTCAGGTCACCGGTGGCCAAGAGGGTGGGGAAATCTTCATGGTGAGCCTAAACCTGTGGTTGGGGTTACTCCAAGTAACCCAATTTGCTGTGAACACTCCCCTTGGAGCAGCAACGCTCCCTAAGTGGATGTCTCAGTCAATTATAGACTTAGGGTGGCCAACAACGTCTTCTCCTATCATCTCTTCCCACCACTCCCCAAGCCTCTCCCAGAGAGGACAAGCCCAGTGGCAGCAAGCATACATCAGCCCTGGGATCTTATGGCAAGGAGCCAAGACAAAAGTTCTGGATAACTTCATCTTGTCTTTTCCTTTTCTTGGGTATTATATTAATGCATGTGGAATGCAACTGTGCTACTATTAAAAAAAAAAAAAAAAGACCAAGCTGACAAGGGCTTTTGTATGTCTGTATCCCCCATGCTATTAGAAATAAATTTTCATTAGTAGGAGCCATGTACTTCTCAATTAGTATCTAATCAAGTAGGCTCGTCTTTATTCAGAAGGTTTATATTTTTCTTAATTCTTCTGTGCCCATCACATTCACAGAATAAGAAAATTGTGCAGGCATGCTGGCCTTTCTTTAGAATGAGATTTCTGTACAGAAAAAACAAAGCCTAATTTTTCAGAGATTGAATTAATGATTGGGAGAGCAATGACTTGGAGAAGGAGGACTTGAGTGAAAGGAAACTGCTCACTGAAACCAGACCCTAGAAATGCCATAAATTTAGGCTTGTAGCAGGCCAATGCTTATTTTTCTTTCTCTATGCCAAGCACTGCTTTTGCCTTTAAACCTAGTCAGACTGAGAAAGAAAAAAGTCCATCTGGAAGAATCTTTGGAAGGGAAGAGAAATTTGGTGAATGTGCAGATCACAAAACCTGGTTATAACTATCTGAATGGTTCTCATTGAAGTAACTTTTACAGAATTGTGGAATGGTTTGGATTGGAAAGGACCTTAAAGACCATCTAGTTACAACCCCCCAACATTCAGCTCTTTGACAGCACAAGCTTGAAAGCCTCATGTGCCAAGTTTGCTTCAAAGTAATCTATGCAAAAAAAGCACAATCTGTGCGTGTGTGTGAGCTTCTGAGCTGGGGAAAAAACCCAGGGAATTCCTTTAAGGCTCGTGAACACCCAGTCTGTAAAAGTTAACCTGTGTCTCGCCCAGCTCATGATACAGGGCGCTGGTGGGACGTGCCTCCCGGTGCCAACCGGTCTTCGTGTCTCTGCGAGCCACAGGAGGGCCTGGATCCTCTACACCCAGCCCTTTGCTGGCTGTCGAAGGTGTAATTAACTGCGTGGGTGGCCAAATGGCCCAGGGCTCCCCGTTTGCATTTTGTGCAACTGGAACATACCCTCCTTGTTCGGGTAAGGTGGCAAATAAAACCTGAGCAGGGCAGCGCCAGGTGTTGGTGAGGAGTTGTGTAATAGCATGAGAATGGGTTTTATGACAGTATATCACTTGCTGAGACTGCAGGGCTGGTGCAAATTGTGCGTTAGGAGAAGGCTTTTGTGCAGCTCCATGGCTTTTTTGGGAAGTTTATGGCTTGCCGAGCAATCGTGTGCTGTGTGAAAGCTGGGAGGTGTGAGGCTTCGCGGGGCCGCGTTGCCAGCGCTGCCGAGTGTTGCAATGCGTGCAGAGGTACCTGCAGCAGAGCTATGGAGCGAGATCCCAGCCCTGCCTGCACGTCCTGGCCTTCCCCAGGGCTGCTCTAACCCTGACCCTGACCTGGGGTTTCTTTGCCTGTGTACTTTCTATATGTCCTGCACCTGGACTTGCGCTCTCACACCAGCTCTCGCACTGAGTCAGGTGTGTGCGCCCTTCCTGTGTGCCAAATCGCACAACCTCTGTGTCTAGGATGAATTCCTGAGCCTTTTTTCTCACCTTGGGGTGCTGCTGTAAGAGGGTTTGGCTGTGTCAGGGGTCTTGAGTGTTGCAACTCTGCATGTGTTGCAAGGGAGAGCCGAGGGGCTCCCTGCTGTGCTCCCAAGGAGCTGGGATTAGACCTTCCCTGAGCTGGCTGTGTGACCCAAAATGTACCCTGAGCTTTAGTGGTCCAAAGCTTTGGCTCTGAGGGGTGAAGCTGAAAGACAGGTACAGCTGGGAGGGGATCAGTCGACTCTGAGACTCTACTCCCCAATAGGTCCATGTTCTTTGCAGCATCTCCATGGATTTGATGATTTCAAGTCTCTGTGTGCAAAGTTGTATCTGCTGTCCTTGGATTGTCTCTCAAGGGCAACTCCCCTTTTTCCTGGGCAGTGCAAGGAGCCTCTCCCTATACATCAGCAGGCAGAAATTATCAGAGATTGCTTTGTGCATGACAGAAAACATTGAGTTCCACAGCTGGGACCTGGGAGGACATCTGGCATTCACCCCAGTGGTAATCTGAGCATGATGTCCCCACAGCTCAGTCTGGGACAGCCCCTTTCGGAGTTGATGTTTGCCTTTCTCCAAGAGGTCTTCTTGGGTGGACTTGAAGGTCTGATGGGAGCCTTCTCATAGCTGTGCCTTGTGAGAGTAACTCTCTGTTTGTATTTGTATAAAGATGGTGCACTGAGGTCAAAAATCCCACGATGTTGAGAAAAACCTTTCTGTTGGCTTTATTGGGTGTTGCTCCACCTCTGCAATGAAATCAGAAGTCGGAACCTGCAAAAATGTGCAGGTGAGATGGAGAAAGCCTTAAATTAACTCTAAACAAAAAAGGAGGGGAGAAAAAAAAACAGTCCTAAACCCAATAAAATGTGACACAGGTGCCTTTCTGAAACTTTCTCTTCTATTTATTTTGAAGTGCTGTTTAAATGGTGTTTCAGTATTACTGGACATTTCGTAGAGGCAACACTTGCTCTGAGCAATTAATTTCCAGGTGATCCACTTTGTTGTGCTCACCAGGAAGGGTGCATATCCACTTTAAAGCAGCTGTCCTGAGAGAAATTCACAATGAGGAGAAATACTCTGGAGCCGAGAGAAAGACATATCACTATACTTTACTGCAAACCTCTGCACAAGCTGGATGTTGCCTTTCCTAGTCCAGCTCTTCCCTGCAGCTGGAATTCCTAATATACAGTTTCTTGGCTAGGGCTAGATTGGTGTGCAGTGGAGGTTACTGAAGTTGAGAGAGATGCTCTGATTTATTGTGAAATGACCAAAATCCAGCCATAGGCCAGAGAATGTTCTTCAAGACACAGAAATTGTTGACAATTGTTGTTGTCCTGCTGCTGTGGAGGAAAGCAGAGTACGAGAGGGGAGGAATGAGAATTGCTCCATGGTCCTTCCTGGAGCATGAACATCCCAAATCCGATAGAGCCCTACTCGCACTTGTCCGACTCCCTCCCATTGCTGCCGGGCTGAGCAAGTGCGGACAAACCCTGCCCGGAGCTGCTGCCAAGCTTCTCCAGCTCTTCCCACTGGTTTGCCCAAGTGCTCAGGCGATAAGATTTGTCCTGCCCTGTTTTTGCAAAGGGATTTGGTGATTGCAAAACATGTCACATTATTGACTGGAAGTTATTACCATCTGGTGGTGGTTTCGATGGTCTGGTGGTCTGCTACTAATGAGTGGGTAATCTCAATTGAGTTCCTAGGGGACAGCTGTCACCTCTCACTTTCTTCCTCACAGTCAGAGTCATCATCACTGCACTGGGCACTAATTGGAATTCTCAGTTACAAGTGGCCGTGGAAGCTCTTTCCACAAGAAATGGGGCAATAGGAGAGAAAAGTGCCTTTCCAGCAGCTGCGTTGTGTTTTATGTGCAGAAAGGATCTGGAGTTTTTGGCCATGTTGTACAAGCCTTAAACGCTCTCTAAAGAGGGAATCAAAGGACATGAGCTACAGTAGGTGAAGTAAGAAGAATAAAAACACACTGCTATCCCTTTGGCTGATTTCCTAACCCTCCCACCAGTCAATAGGTGCCTGCTCCAAAGTGCCCTGTCTTGTAAATGCATGCCCAGAAAATGCAGCTCAAAAAAAAAAAAAAAGTCTAGTGCATATTCAGAGTTGGGATCAGGTGGAAGCATTTGTGGTTCTCACCGGTTTGATGATATTCAAAGTGTTATTCAAAATCATGCAAAGTTGGACTCTGCACTTGGAGGTGGGGAGATTGGTGCTGCAGGGGATGTTCCCATGGAAGGGAGAGGGCTGGAAATTATGTGGGATAGCAAATGCAGCTCAGATGTAGCCTGACAAGTGTCATGGTCTTCTGCCTCAGAAATGACCTTTCACTGCTGCTCTAACACTCCTTGTTCTGCTTTTCCTCTCTGGTCCCTCTCTGTTTGTTCACAGGGTCATCATGACCTTATGCAAGCCCTCAATTTTGGTGGAGGTGTCTCCTACTCACACAGAGGTCTTTTCTACTCACATGGAGGTGTCCAAAGGACTTATTTTCTGAAAGCCAAGGCACACTCTGAGTGCAGAGGTTACCAAAGCCTGTTTAAAGGGAAGCACATCCTGTGCCATGGTGGGGTAGAGCATCCCTGGAGACCTCAACTTGTAGGAGTGGGTTTGGGGTCAGACCCTTTTGCTGTACCATGTCTCCTGTCTGAGGCCTTGAGCAGTCTGACTTGGACTTCCTCACTGGCGAGTCACCCGTGATTGCAGGTGGTTATTCACTCGTGTGTGCGGTTCCTCCTATTGCCCTTCTTATCTCAGCTGTCTGCACTGACTGCAGGCCATGCTTAAATCTGTGAAGAGCTGTGGTGGTGGTGTGTTGTGAGCTTGGTTTGAGCTCAAGTCAGCGAGGAGCAATGTCTCAGCCTGCTGGAAACTACTTGTGGTGGATATTGGTGCATGCCATGTGCTTCCATTGCTTAGCTGCAAAATCCAACTTTAAATAAAATTAAACCTGTGCAAAGACTTGCTGAGGGGGAAAAACTGAAGGCATTATTTTGTTCAGTTGGGGAGCAGGTTGGGGAGTTTAGAGGCCAAAGAGGAAGGTAGG
The DNA here is from genome assembly GCF_031753505.1 of Anomalospiza imberbis. Classification (NCBI taxonomy): domain Eukaryota; kingdom Metazoa; phylum Chordata; class Aves; order Passeriformes; family Viduidae; genus Anomalospiza; species Anomalospiza imberbis. The sequence goes on from NC_089683.1 coordinate 102,970,595, forward strand.
CTTTCATGCTCATGATGGACCATATGCTCTGTTAGCACGCTGGCTCGATCCATCAGGAGCCCTGCAGAAGTGCCCGCCTTGGCCACAGATGTGAGCGTGGAGCAGCAGCACTGAATCACCTGTCATCCCGTACGGCTGGGGTGAAAGGGGAAGCTATTTACATAAATTATTGGAGAGCAGTAAATATTATTTCATGATATCACATCAAGATTAACTTAATCAAACCTGATATTAAGAGGAAGGATGATTTGCTTTTAGCCGAAGATACAATTAAAGAAGGTGCTTGAGGGTAAAGGAGAGTGCCTACTTAGGAAGATGTTTATCACACAATGGGTGATAATGGGTTGGGAAGCTTATATCCGAGATCTTAACTCCTTTGTGGATTTTGTAGCTACAACGCTCCTAATTTTAGCAGCTGTTGCAGCCTCAGGAAGGAGAACATGAATGAAATGTAGTTGTGGGGTTTTCTTGTGGGCTTTGGCTGGAAGAGAAATGTATCTTAATATTTTAAATGCCTATTTCTCATTTCAAAGGTTTTAGCTGGGCGATTGTCTTGGAAAATATCATCCAAATTAAAGGCAAAACATTTAACTCTTCTCAGCTGGACTGGGAATCTGCCTGGCCTCAGCTATACTGTGGGTCAAGGCTGTGCTTCTGTGTTGCCTGGAGTCTGTAGAGGGTTAAAGACATTGCAACCTCCCCTTCTCACTGCTGCTTTTCTCTTGGTGAGTAGACACATGTCTGCTGAATAAAGCAATGGAATCATAGAATGTCCTGAGTTGGAATACCATTTGTTTGCTAGGAGCGGGTTCATCTTCTAGAACCCTGGAAGCCAATGCCTTGAGTTTCCCGATGTGTCCATAGCATATGAATCATGTGTAGCTCTTTCCAGTGTTTTAAGTGGGAGCTCAGTGTGTATTAGTTGTCTGAGAGAACAGATCCCTTGTGAGTTTATTGCCTCCAGAGCTGGCTGCAAGGGGATTACTCTTACACAACTTAAACGTTTTTTTTTCACAATTTTTACAGAAAAGCCAAAGCTGACCCATTTGAGCAGTTCCTATGTGAATCCCTGCACCCTTTCTTTTTGAGGAAGGCTGAGACTTCCCTCAGTCTCATATTTTTTAATCAAAACCTAAATTATCGGTTGGGGATAGGAGGGGTGGGAGCTTGAATTGGAAAATCTTGGAAAAGCCTGAACTGCGTCTCGTCTTTTTGTGAAGTGCATAGTCCTCGATCCCAGACAGTGCCAACACCAGCTGGAGGAGCTGGGAAAGGCTCAAGATGTGCTCAGTGCATTCCAGGATTAGACCCATTGTTTGAGTAATAACACTCAATCTCACAAGCCCATCTTCATTTTTATTTTCCATCCAGTCTTCCTACATTAAAGGTGTACGGGCTGTATTCTACCCTTAGCTCTTTCCCTGTCCTTGCATTCCTGGTGTTTTCATAACACCCACTGTGCAGGGCTATGTGGCTGCTCTCCTTGAGGTCTCAGAGAGCAGAATTTGGCCCAGGGTAGTAGTAAACTACTAAAAAATCCCCCAAAAAACTACATCTTAATTACTTCATGTTTATTTGGTTCAAGTGATGCATAGTGCTGGTTCTTCAGCAGCCACCTGTGGGATGCTCAGGCCTTGTCAATACATCTATCCCTGCTTTCAATGCCTGAGTAATACAAGCATCTGCTGCCACTCGACAAGTGATGCTCTGCTGACCATTTCTAACAACTCCCACCTGTTCATGTTTGCAAAAGCAAGTTTGAAATGCCTGGCCATGGGAAGAACAGCCCTAGCACTGCTTTGTAGCCACAGATTTTCCCTTCCTGCCTTCTTCAGGAAGCTGTGGATCACTGATTTTGGAAAACTGCAGAATGGTTTGGGTAGGATGGGATTTTAAAGATCATCTAGTTCAATCCCCCTGTTCATTAAGGACAACACCTTCTTTTAAGGGCTGGTCACCTCTTAGATATTACACATTTCAGCTTGACTTTGCCAGGCCTAAAAGCTGTAGGATTTAATTTTTAAAAATAATGGTAGTTACTCGTATCCTTTTCCCAGTCTTAAATGTGAAGGTGTTTGTAGGCAGAGCTGTGATAATATTCAAACTGCAATGCAGCTTTGATAACCAGGAGATGGTGGTGAAACTAAGATTTGTGGTGTCCCTCCCAGGTCAGGGGCTGGGCTGCACTTTCCCTGAGGAAAGTCTGGAGCTTGTTCTGGGGAGGTCCTTCTCTGACAGACTCTGTGCACCTGCCTTGGTGGTTGGATGTCCCTGCTCCATCTGGCAAGCTGTTCAAGCTTTTCCACTGGTGCTTTAATGCTACATTAACACTGGTTTTATATTTCTGGGTCAGCCCTTACTCCCATAACTTTCTGGTTTGATGCTGTATGCCCTTTGTTCCCAGCAAGTAAACCTGCTGTGGAAAGGAAGTTTTCCATGTGTTGCTGCCTCTTTCCTGCTGTGGGAGACCTTTTCTGTCTCAGCTATGTGAATTCTGCCCAAAACTGCAGCTCCTTGAAGCGCCCCTTTCTAGCTGAAGGGGAAGTGGCACGACAGCTACATTTTCCATACCAAGCTGAATTTTATTCTCTCCAGCCTTTGGTTGTACTTGCTTTGTTTGGACAACTTCTGCCAGCAGCAGGAGAGATGGGATTTGGGCTCCGACTGTGTTGAACATGGTGAACCATGTGGCTTGATCACAGTATTGGAGATTGAATTAATTATTATAAACCCTGATAGTCTTGCTTAGATTATATTCTCTTTTCATCAGGAATAGCCTTAGCAGTAGCTTTAGCTGTGTTCAAAACCTGATTTGTCATGGAAGCACAAAATGAGGCAGTCACTTTTTTCCTTTGCATCTCAGTTCTTTTGGGCCCAGGGGCATCTGAGTGACTAGTTTTAGGAAAAGACTTTTGGTGAGATGCAGGTAAGACTTTAGAGACTTTAACTGCTCCTGTGAGAAGTCAGCCCAGGTTAACTAAAACCTGTGACTGTGGGTGCAGAGCCCTCGGGAGCCAGGGTGGGAACACCTCCTCTGGGGATGGTTGAGGAAGCAGATATGAGAGTGAAATTAAATGGGTGTTGCTGGTGCAATATTACTCAATATTTCTGCTTTGGAATCTCTGTGAAAAGTATTTTGTGGAGACCTCAGCCAGTGAGATAAATGTGGGCATGCTGAGGTCTCACCTGGGGAAAAGTCAAGTGGTGCAGATTGAAGGACCTTGTCTCTGGCTCAGCTCAGCCCACCTTACATGTGGGTGAGGTTTTTATTGAAGATTTGGGCTTAATTCTTGGCTCTAGTTGAGGCTTTGTGACATCTGGAAGTTTTAATCTAGAATTTTAACCCACAGATATATCTTGATCCATGAGAGGATTGTACAGATAAACTCATTAATGTTTGCAGAATACTTAGGAGCCACTTAAGCATATCAATAAGTTTAGAGTGTTATTACTGTGTGGACTTTGATTAAATCCCTTTGTGTCAGATCTCCTCGTAAACATTTTCATCAAAAGCCTGTGCTTTTTTAAAGAGTGTTTTGGTTTTTTTTTAAATTGTTTTGTTTGTTGAATGTTGATTTCTCTTCCAAGTTTGTAGAATCAGAGGCAGTCCTGAAGCTGCTTGGAAATATTCAAAGCTTTTCCAGGCTTATTTCTTTAGTCAGTATTATTGCAGTGAATTGGAAGCTTGAGCTGTAGAGAGTTTTAGCAAATCTTAATTCTGCCTGTCACAGCTCCATAGGTCTCTGCATGTGCAGCCCTGGTGGTGTCAGATTCAGCCCCCTTCCTACAGGGATGTGGGAATGATCTGATGGAGTTTTTCAAGGCAAGAGTTAGGCAAACCCATGTGGAAAGGCTTCTGTTCCTTTGGCTGTGACTAGGCTGAAACTGGGAAGTGCTTGCCTGATGCTCAGGACAGATGAACGTTGAGGATTTGATGTAATCCTAGACCTCAGGCATGAAACTCAGCTTGACCTTTCCTGTCGGGTGCTTTTGTGCAATCCTACTGGACATTTAGCAACGAGAAAGGAAGCGGAGGAAGGATATCGGTTCAACCATATGTCAATGCTGGGACGTGAAGTGACAGAGAGAGGAAGGGCTGAGACATGTGTGGAGGCACTGGTTAAAATAAGAGCCTTTATGGAGGGGAACTGGGGGGCTCAGGGGACTGATGCTGTTGCTGGAGGTCACCAGTTCAAACCCAGCTTGTGGAAGTAGTGACCAAAAACTATAATTAATTAATGAACTTCTTTCTGTAACCGCTGAGCCTCCCTCTTCTATGGTCCCCCCCAGCCTGATCACGGGTCATAAAACTTTTTGCCACAAGTGGTCCCTTTTGGCAGATTAATGAAGGGTTTAATGGCTCTGCTGGGGGTGGTAAGAGGTTTGTCCTGTCCCTAAAAGCCAGCTCTTAGGGAAGGTTATTCTACGTTTAGAAAATGTGGATTTTGAGCTGCGAACTGGGGTTTGCACTGACAGATCACAGGTAACAGAGCAAAGCCAGTGCTGGGATGAAGGTGGCATTGTCCCTGGTGCAGTCACAGGCTGTTCTCACCCTCTTTCTCAGAGAGGTGCAGTTTTTCTCCCTGTGTTTCCTCAGCAATAGCCAGGGCACAGAGCTGCTGCTGCTCTGAATGCCAGGGGCTGAGCTGGATCACAGCGGCCTCTCTCAGCATCTTCTGGCCGGGGAGGTGGACGATAGTATTTGAACAGATTTGCACTGCAGACTTGGTTTCTTGCCAGAAACCAGAACTTCTGGCTCTGGGCTCATTTGCTTCAGACTTACATTAACTTTAGAGTTTGATGGCTTTGGCACTGAGCTGGAGCTTGCAAAATGCACCAACAGCGTGACATTAATTCCCTTTCAGCAGCGTAAGAAGCGTGTCTGAAAATAGATGCCAATTTAAAAATAATATTTCAGGGCTTTCTCGGTGCCAAATCAGACCTTTGGCCATTTATAGTATCTATCTTTCTGGCAGAGATTGGCTTCTGATGCTTCACATCAAGATCTGGTGTTCAGTCAAGTAAGGCATAAGGAAATGTATTGCTGAAAAGGGCACAAAAGAAGGAAAAAAATGACCCCTCAAAGCTCCCCCAGACAACACTTCTCCCCTATTCTGCAAAGCAATAGAGTATTGGAGATGGTCTTGCAGACCATCTTTGCCAGTGAATAGTTGCTGCCCATTTAAAGGGAACTGCTTTTATTGCACAAAGCTAACACAGAAGTGTGAGTGCTTGTAAGTTTGTGTGTGGAAACTTGTGAACCAGGAGCAGCTTGATTTACAAGGAAAACATTGTTTCAGGAATTGATAATGGGACTTAGTTATAACTTCAAGCCAATTTAGTAGCTGCCTGTGATGTTTTTTGGGAGGCTGGATGCAGAGTGAGACCCTACATCAGCGCTTTTTTATTTTATTTTATTTTTTTTTCCCAACAGTTGCAGCTCCACCTGGCATTTCTCTGGCCTGAGAAATGAGCTGGGTGCATTGATCTCCCCTCCCTGCACTCATGTTTAGGCAGGTGGACACATCCACTTGCCTGAATCACCCAGTGCAAGCAGATCCCAGAATGCTCAGGGTCTCCAAAGGGACATCCCTTCCTTAGCACATGAAAAGATGTCCTTGAATATTTTGTTTCAAAAAGCACTTTTTAAAAAAAATAAATTTATTTACTGCAGCACATGATACTTTATATTATTGTTGTGCTGGACAAAAACAACAGCATGAAACAGTTTGAAAAGTTTCAAGCAGGATCTCTGACAAAAGGGTGGATTAGGATAAAAGGCAACTTGCAATTGTTATTTTTTGTTATGTGAGGGTGAAGAGTTGTTACTGGCCCTGCTGGGGAGAAGGGAAACTGAGGAACAAAGCAGTGAAGTGATGAATCCAAAATCTTGAGTTGTTGCCCAAAAATAAGACTGAGTTTTTTTGGTAACTGGCCTCAGTCTGGGAAACCAACCCATGTAGGAACTACGCATGAACACCAACCTGGGAAAGCTCCTGGGGCTGTGGTCAGCCCTGGTGTGGGATGGGAGCAGAAGAGAGCAGGACTCAGCAGTTCCTTTTTCTTAGCATGGGGCCACAACTGAGATGAGGCAGGCACTCTCCCTTCCCAAATTTTCTTTCTAAATTCAGGTTGGAGTCACGTGGGATTTTTTTTTTTTTTTTCAAACTGGCAGCAGAAGTAGGGGATATCGGGCAAATAATAATAATAGGGTTTTATGGATTTCCTTGGAGTTGTTTGCCCAAGAAAGGGAAAGCTGGATCATGTGGGTCATTGGTCTGGGTGCAGGGAGCTGGCTTGTTGTTGAAAGCAGTGTTGATCTGTGAAGAGGGGACTTTCAGGTGCTGTCTGTCCAAGACAGTTTCATTCTGAATCAAATTCTACCGAAACTGTGAAGTTCTGGGCTCACAACCATGGGAACTGGTGTGGCTCTTCTTCCAGGAGATTCCCAGTCAGGCATGCTGACTGAATTTTGGAGATTTTAAAGGGAAAACTTTAACCTGATGTTCCTTCTGTAATTTGTGCAGAGGTGGCTTCATCCAATAAAATCACTGGGAGGAATTCTTTGGGATCTTGTTGCATCCTCCCTCCTTCCCCTGTAGCCAGTGTGGGTAGAATTTGGGGGTTACAAATGGGGAGCAAATGTGGTGGTGGTGAGGCTTGTGTGTCAGGAAGCATCTTTGCTATTCCAAATAGCTCCACTCTACTCTTTCTGGGTTTTTGGGCTGGCTCTGGACATTGATTTGTCCACAGGAGCTCCCCAGTGTGGAATGCTCGGGCACCGTGAGTGATTCAGTCTCTGAGATTCAGGTGTTTCTGAGACATCCCATGAGTGAAAACTTTCACTGAGTGCCTCTTGCTTTGGGACAATCCATGTCTGAGGCAACCAGGTGCTAAAAGGTCTCCTTAGCAGGAGAACAGCATTCTTATGGACCCTTCTTGTGCTTGGAAACATCCTAGGAATCAGGAACAGGCTTTTCAGGAGGTGGAATGATGCCCTAATTCTTGTGGCAAACCGAGTGCAGCTAAATTAAAAAAACAAACCAAAACAACAACAATAACCCACAAAAACCCCTCAAACAAAACCAAAGAGAACAACTGACAAAATCTACCAAAAAAACCCCTTCTACCTCACCGGCAGATAGGTCCTCATTGCTCTTTCTCTCACCTGCAATTTTTTGAGGTCCATTTTGAAGTTAAAAAGCCAATTTTGGGGATGCTGCCACAAAACTCCTGTTTTTTTTCCTGCACATTTGGGCACCCCCTTGTATTTTCCTCTTAATTTAACTGCTGCATTAACCCCCTCCAAAGGCATGTGTATGGTGGCAGAGAATTTGGGTTTAAAGCATTCCTTCAAAATCCTGTGCCAAGGCAGGTCCTGTAGGAATGGTTGTCCTGAGTCCCCTATTGCAGTCCTGGGAGGAGGATTGTAGAAGCAGGAGCAGATAACTACACTTATTCCTCAGCAGCACCTTGATGTGAGGTGGGAAACAGGGCTGTGGGAAACTTGACTGTGGGAAACAGGGCTGCTCCAGAGATGAGAGGTGGGACCTATTTTTATTTTTATATACACCAAAAAAACCCCCTACAAACATTTAAAAAAAACCCACCTATTTATAAGATGACCAAATCTTGTGTGTTTAGTGACCTTTGAAAAAAGGTTTTTTTTTTTTTTTTTTTTGTTGAAACCCAGCCCCTGGGTTCATCTGTCTCAGAGTTTCACTTCTACCTCCTCTGTCTCATTTCCCCTTTACCTCCCCACTTGGTACTTTTCCTGGCCACCCCAGTTAGGGTCTGGCTGGACTAATGCCAGACTAATGGACAGCTTGAAAGTGGTCACCTCTGAGGGCACTGCAGAGGAGCTCACCCTTTACAGCTCTCCCCCTGGCAAGGTGAAGCCCAACAGACAAAAGGATCAAAGTGTTTATACAAATATTGGTCCTGGCCATGCAAAATAATTTAAATTTTACTTGCCATACTTGAAAGAAATATTTTGTTGTTTATTTTGGGGTGTTGTGATAAGTATGGAATGTTTTCACAGTTGCATGTTTATATTTTACAAAATTTTTTTAGCAAAAAAAAAGTATTGTACTTTTGACAGGTTGAAAATATATTATTATGGAGCAAAATGGAAATCCAAAGCTGTGTACTTTGCTTCCTAGGTGAAAATCACTGGGTGGGCTTTTTTTTTATTTTTCCAGTTCTTGTGGAAATTAATTTGGCATCTTCATTAAAACCAGCTCACCTATTAATTCAACACAGAATTTCAAAATTTTTCTTTTTATGAGTAAAAATATTTATCTGGGGGGGGGGGTGTTAGTGTGAAATAGGAATTATTATTTTACTTTCAATGTATTTGCATAAGAAAATATAATACAGATATGCCTGGGAGGGAAAAAAAGCTTTCTGGTTTTAATCACTGTATGTCTCATTGTGGTAAATGATTGCAGAACTCGGTAAAAAACCCAACAAAAACTGTTTATGAGTATCTCTTTGTATTTCTCCTATAGCATAGATGGTATGTTTGTAATAATGTATTGCATAGAGATAAGTTAAAACAAAAAGCTCACATCAGCAGCCCAAAACCTCTGAGCAACACACCAAAGCAGAGCCAGCATCCAAACAAAATTAGAGGGGAAAAAAGCCACATGGGAAGGTAAACCCTATAGCAGGGAGGAAAAACAAAAGTGATTAGTTAAAGTCCTGCCTCGCCACTGTTTGCCTTGCAAAGAGGGAGGCTGATTTAAAGGAGGGAGGGGAGGGGGGAGAAAAAAAAAGGTGGATTAATGTGAACTTTAATACTGAAGCACTGTGTGTTTACTGCTGGTGACCACAAGACATAAATCTTGCGAGCACAATGTACAATGCGAGGCAGCCCCCAGGATTTTTTTTTTCTCTCTCCTTTTTTTTTTTTTCTTCTCCAGCCTCAATTTGTGTGCAAGTGTGTGTTAAGTGCCGTTGAAAAATAGTGACCTTTAATAAAGGATCGTATCCTGAGACTATTTTCCCAGACACACAGTGACCTTTCAAACCAGACTGGGGTGAGGGGGTGTGGGGTTTGGACTTTGAACCGGCCAGTTCCCGCTGCGTGCCTCTGTTTGCCAGGCTACTTTTTATTGTGTGGCCGGGGAGCGCTGGCTATGCAAAGCAGGCTGAGCTGCCAGCCTCACCCTTTGCAAATCAATTTGTCTGCACCCGAGTGAAAGATGCTGCGACGGGGACAGACTGCGGTGCTTTGTGCCACCGGCGCTTGTGGCACTCCTGGAGAGACCCCCCCCCCCCCACCCCCCAATTAAAAAAAATCACGTGCCTCTGTTTTTATTTCTTATCTCGTTATTTTATTATTTTATTTATATTTTTTAAACGTATTTCCCCCCCCCTGCAATCCTGGAGGGGAAAAAATGTGGGCTCCTCTCCCTAGACATCCCCCAAAAACACAGGGATGGCATTAGGAGACCTCTCCAACTTTCCATCCTGCCTGGAGAGGATAAATCCCAGCCCATCTCGCATGCAGCATCCTCTGCATAAATGCAAACAGTTCCTAAGGGTTAAGGTTATTGATTTCCCTGGGCTCTGCATTAATCAGTACCTTAAAATGCCAGGAAAAGACAGAGAAACGCAATTACTTCAGGTCCTCTGAATTTCAGCTTCTCCAGGTGGCCCCTCCCAAAGAAATGGCAACCCCATGGTTTTTTGTAAAGCTGGATCGATTCCTGCACGAGCCATTCATCACTGCACAGTCCTCAGGAGCTGGTGAGCAAAGGACAGGGGTCCCTCCACAGGGAGCCCCCAGGACCCCACTAGGATGTCACCAGGGCTCTCCTCCCTTCTGTCCTTGTCTCATGGAACCGACCTGTGAAATTGGAACTTGGGCTTCTTTGGCATTTCTACCGGTCATCAAATTCATTTTGTGCTTTGTCTCTGTGTGTGTTTTGTGAGCTTCCATTCTTAGAGCAGCTCCAAGGAGTCAGGTGTGCTCCTGAAAGATTTATTCTCTTGACCCCCATGTTTTAGTCCTCCCTGTATACTTTTTGGTCATGGTTTGCCTTGTTGGACTCCTTGTGGAGTAACACACAGCCAGGCTGCTAAGGGTCATCCTTGCTCAGTCTGGGCTTTGATATCAGGCTTTGGTTTGTTTATTTATTTATTAATTGATTTGGAATATTTTACTCTAATTTTATTTTCATTCTTATTTCTCTTAGCATTTGGGGAATGCTAAGGGAACTAATTCCTCCAGCTGGTGCTACAGCCAAGGGTCCAAGGCCATGAGTGCATGGGGCAAGTCAGGGTGAGGGGATGGAGCACATCATTCCCCCTCCAGCTCCGATGGGAGCTCTTATTCCCTGGAAGATGGGGCAGCTCTGTCCTTATCGGGTGGGGAGAAGCCATCCCATCTTCGTGTAGCTCTGGCAGGGCTGTGAAGGCACCTCCTGGAGAGGGGAGAGGAGCAGGGATCTGGATTACTTCCTTTTAGAGAGGCCATAAAAACGAAAGAGGAGGAAAGAATTTACTGGTGTTGGGATTGGGAAGTAATTATAGTCTGGATAGAGATTTTGGCAGCAGCAGGGTCAAGGTGAGGATGGGCTCTGACAGGGAACCAGAGGTGGTGACAGGTGAATTTATGGGCATGGGAGACAGGAGGTAAAGAAAGCTGGAGTGTTAAGGATTGCTCCAATGTTCCTGGCCTTATGAGAAGGTTGGAGTCAAGGAGAACACCCAACAGGGTGTTGGCATGGGACATTTTAGATTTCTTTTCAGTAATTATCAATAATACAGGTGGAGGGAAAGGCCATTTTGCTGCAATACTGAAGTGGAGGGAGTTTACAAGCAATGTAATGGGTTGTGGAGGACTGGGTGGGTCCCACGAGGAATTACTGAGATGGACAGAGTTTGATATTTCATCTAGGCCAGGCCTACTATAAAATTTTTAGTAGGTGAACTGGAGATGGGGGGCAGTCACCCACCAACACCTCGTGTGTGTTTGCTGGGCAGGACCATCCCTGCTCCTGGGCTGCTCTTGGCAGGAGGGACCCCAAGCTGTGGCTGATGTACTGCCAGGCCACTCTTGTTGTCCCTTTATCCCTGTCTGTATTGGGAGGCTTCGGGGTGGCACTGGGTTTTTGAGCTCTTACTCCAGGACCTTATTCATAGAGAGAATTCATACTTTATTCATACCGAGTTTATTCATAGCCCTCTGTCTCGGTAGCCCTCTGATTCAAGGCATACACAGGGCTGTGAAAGGGGGGTTACCAAGTGGCTGTGTGCTCCGAATGCTAATGGCAGCTGCTTTATTTTGGTGTCCTTCCTGACGAGAATATGGTGGATCAGTGTGCCCAGGTCTTGTGTGGGAGTGGGCCATGGATGAATGGCAGTTTTGATTCAGGCCAGCCTAAGGAAGCCACCACAAAAACTGCCTGTGGATAGACAGTGTCTTGCTAGACTTGGGATAATTTTTTTTTCTCCTTCCTGCAATGAAAAATGTTTCCATGAGTGAGGGAAGAAATTAATTTGTTAAAATTTTATGTGTAAACCACTGGCTTTTGGGGTTAAAAGAAAAACCTGAGAGCAAAGCTGAGCATTTTTTGTCTTCAACCTTCCCTTCTCTCTCTTCTGTAAGGGACTTGCTTCTCCTGTGAAACACCTTAATTCTCTTTACCTGTATGAATAACATGAATCAGTACTGGTGAAACATCCAGATTCATTCACAAACCTCTCAAATCTCATCTGCATGTGTGCAAACACTAACTCTTGTTTAAAACTATGCCTTTGTGTCTACCTAGGCTTTTTTCTGGCCATTGAAGAGCAGCTTCATCTTAGGCCTGGCAGAGATGTGGATGGAAGTGGCTGGGTTGGTGCCAGGAGATGCCCTCAGTAGAGCCACTGCAGCTGGAAAGCTGCTGTTCCCATGTTTTCTGCATCTCCTGCACTCTCTCAGCCATGGATTATTTTTTTTTTCCCAGCTTCAGTAAATGAAGCCTTATTTGGATAAGTGGAATAAATGTGGTTTTCTGGCAGAAGGGGTTTGGAGGAGCTGGAAAAGCTTTTGAGGCAGGGAAGGGTCTCTGGTCTGGCTGCTGAGCCGAGCTGGGACTGGTGTGTGAGAGGAAAATGGTTTTAATAGAGATAGGGTCTAATTTCTCTAGTTAAACTGAATGTATTCACTCAGGGAGAGCTGGTGGAAAGTGGTGATGAGAACACTTGATGGTGAAAAACAAGGAATTTGTACCCTTTTCTTTTGAGAACTTGCTCAAGACCATCTCATCCCTGTGAATATTTGGACATAACCTTTGATGCCACTGAGATCCCTTGAATACTTTGCCTTTTTCTTAGGGTAGGACACTTTTAAAAAAGATTTCAAACTAGTCTTTATCAGTACCATTCTTTTCATATGTTCACCTGGGCATCTTTCTTTTTTTTCATCCTTTCACCTGTCTTGAACAGGTTTCTTGACTTCCTGGCGTTTCTGGAAAGCCTCCCCTCTGTGTATGTGTAGGCAAGCACAAAAGTTCTTGGGTATATCAATTTACTTTGTTCAACATAAGCCACAGAGTATTTTTCCAGAGTTTGCTTTTTTTCCCTTTTTAATTTAGATTAAGTCAGCTGTTGATGGGTGGGGAGGCTACATGTCTATCTAAATAATTACAGTTCCTTTTTATAAGCATCAAAAATCATTAGAACTAAACTTCTAGGATAATTTTGAACACCCTTAAAAAGAGTTGTGTTTTTTTTTTTTTTTTTTTTTTTTTTTTTTATTTTTAGTTGTGGGAGGATTTGAAGCAACTTTGCTTAGATGAAGGTGTCCCTGCCCTTGGCAGGGGAAGTGGAACTAGAAGATCTTTAAGATGCCTTTCAACCAAACCCATCCTAGGATTCTTTGGTTTGGTACTTAAGGGCATCTGCCTGAGAATCAGCGGAATTAACCCCCCCTAGGAAAGGGAGTTTTAGTCGTTCTCATCATGTTAGTCATGGGTGCTGAGGATGGAAACTCTCAGTTTTCACCTGTTGCCCCCTGGCTGGAGATGCTCAGGGCACCTCGTGCTTTCTGTTTGGGCCCCACGACCTGGGCAGCTGAGTGTCTCACCAGGGCCATGGCCCAAAGTCTGTGGGATGAGAAGCAGCAGCGTTTTCACCCTCAAACTTCCCCCTGTGCACACTTGGCTGCCTCTGCAGGTGTGTCCTCCAGCTGTGAAAGACGCTGGGTTAGACCAGCGTGGCCAGTGGGGCAGAGCAAAGGGTGTGAGTGGACCCTGCCCTTTCCTCCCCGTGTCCCCTCAGCGACCTTTCCCCCTCCTCCTCCTCCTCCTCCTCGCCATGGCAGCAGATCTTTCTGCAAGCCGAGTCAGGTCTCCTGGCTCTCTCAGCCCAGTGAAATCTGTGTTTCCTAAATGCATTTAAATGTATTTTCCCCCCCCAGCCCAAAGCCAGGAGGGAAGGTTGGGTAGACACCTCTAGCACCTCACTTCAAACTCTGGGTAAATCTATTAAATGTGTGCTGTGTGAAACTCAGTCTGTTTTTTTTTTTTTTTTTTTTTTTTTTAAGAAAAAGCAAAAGAAGAAAAAGTTGCCTAAATGCCCCTTTTCTTCCCAGCTCGGTCCTTGGGGAATATAAGGAGTTAACGCTGGTATTTATAGCAACAAGCCAAGCTAATAACCACTGCGGAGCTGGGAGGGTGGCTGGGAGGTTATCAGCAAACACGGGACTGAAAAAAAGTTGGGTTTTGGGGAATTAAAAAGCTCTGGTCCCCCTCCCCTCCCACCCCGAAGTGTGGGACCGCTGTGGTTGTTGGTACAGAAATGAAAGGTATTACAGGAGAGTCATTGTGTTACCGGGGGTGGGGAAATGTGTCTGCCTGTCTCTTTTCTCTCTCTCTCTCTCTCTCTCTTAAACTTCCTGGTCGGTCAGGCCGGGGCTGACAAAGGGGAACCAGTCGTGTCCAGACACATTGCAGACTTCTGGCAAAATAGCCCAAGCTCACGAAAATTTACACATTTCCTGGCGCCCGGCCAGGCGGTACTTGTAGGACTTGGCATGGCTTTTCCTTCAGTTAAAAAAATGGCCTTTTTTCCCCTCCTCTATTTTTTTCTTTCCCCTCTCCCTCTTTCTTCAGCAGGCCAGCTCCTGTGTGCTGGGTCAGGACACTGGAAAAAGTCAAAGTTTTTGCATGGAGAGCAGTTCTCTGATTTAACAGCGTGTGTAGCTTTTCTCATCCTTGATCCCGGTGGACACAACCTGCCTGGTTCCCACCCTCTTGTGAAGGAGCATCCTTTGGCCAGAATAATGCAGATAACCACTGCTGAACACCTTTTTCTGGGTGGCCTCAAGTGTTCGGATAGGCAGGAAGGATGTGCATGGGTGGTATCTCTGCCTAAAAATAAGAATTTGGGGAAAAAAGTGTGTCAGTTCTTGCAGTTGAAACTCCTTGCCTGGCTGTGGGCTTCTGGCTGGCCCTGACACCCCGTCTGGGTTTCTCTGAGAGGGGATTGAAAGCAGCCTCCTGCCGGTCAGCAAGCCCTGTGTCACTTCCTTCCCTCCACCAGGCTCACTCTTTCCACAGAGCAGACTTTCAAATGAACGTTTTCGGTTCATTAAAGGTAGTTTTGGAGCCGTATTTAGTCCTGTGAGGAGAAAAAGCAAACCAAACAAGCAAGCAACCAAGTGGGAGCTTATCTGGACCCTGTTGTGCAGGCAAAAAAAGAGGGGCAGGAGAAGCCCTCTCCATTTGGGGAGAAGGTTGTTGTTTAAACACTCTGTCCCTTTTCGGCAGCTCTCCTCAGTGCCTCCCACAGCTGCACCTCTTCGTCTCAGCATGGCTCATCCTCCTTGCAAACTCCCCCAGGGCACGTTCTCCTCTCAGTCATCGGGTCTGAGGATGTGCATCCTCCTGGGCTAGGCTGGGGATATCACACCAGCCCCTCCCTTGACACGCACGCACCTCGGGCTCGGAGGTCACAGTAACGTGTGGGCATGTGAGGTACCCATCCAAAGCAGGCAGAAGAGGGGAGGCTGGGAACCCTCGGATTTTTGTCGGCTTGGGGGGGGGCTGGGGTCTGGTAATTCACTGTGCTTGGAACAGAAAGGGGAACCTCGGATTTTGGTTAAAATTTCAAAGCAAAGAGGTGGTCCTGGCACTTGGCTTCTGAATATAAATAATTTTCCCCCCTAAAGCTTTAAAGTACTGAAGGTTTTTGGCATTGCAGAGGACTTCTTTGCTTTTCCTTGTTGCAGATCTTGGACATTTTTGAGCAACATATGAGCAGATTTACATTTTAATCCCCGGTGCTCATATCCCAAAGGATCTTGCCCAACCTAGGCACAGCTGTGTCTGTGCAATCCCCTGCCCTGCCAGGACTGGGGCTTTGGGTCTGCTGGAGTGGTAGAGGGTGATTGCAAAGCTCAGGTTTGGTTGCAGGCTCCCCTGCAGCAATAGGGTGAAGGAAACAGATTTGGGATTTCAGGAGGAGAGCCAAGACTCATCGTCCTGGCTGGAAGCAGAGGGTGGTACCTGCAGTCAGGACAGCAGAAGACAGCTCATGTGGGTGGCAGGTAATCACCCTGGAATCCAGGCAGGATTGAGACCACATCTCTTATGAAAGAGAGCCCAGGATCTTTCATGTGCACTCTGACTCTGCCAACTGTGGCTGGGGCTGGAGACTTCCACTTTCTAAGAGCACCTGGAGCATGGGCCTTTTGTTGATGTCAAGGGCAGCGTGGTGCTTGTTTCCATCTCCTGTGCCCTCAGAAGTCAGTTTTCTGAGGAATGGATCGTGGGCTTTGACCACTTTAATCTGACCTAAGATCAGAAAGTGATTTTTATGGGGGCGGGGGTTTCAGGATAGTAAAGCTTATTGAATGTGTGTGTCTGACTTTGATTCACCTGCTCTTTGTGGCAGGGCAGGGAGATGCTGCTCTGCTGATGATTTTCTCTGGGTAATCGCCTGAGTGATAAATTCTGTCACTAAGTCCTAATTTCTTCCAGGCAAGAGTCCTGTTGTACAGAGCCACTTGCGGCAGTGAGCACAGTGACTCTGCAGCTGTATCATAGATCATTTTACTGCTTAGTTCTGTTTGCTCAGAGCTGCTCTCACTCTGCAGTGCCTCACTCGTGCTCGCTAAGATCACAGAGGTTTATTCACAAGGGCAGTTGAGTCTTGCACTCCCGGGAGCATTTGGGTGCAGCTGAGCAAGTTACCTGTGCAAAGGAGGATCCAGAAAGTGAAAGTCTTCTTGGATTTTATCCGCAGGGGGAGGGGACCACAAACCTTTTGGACTTTAGGTAGTGCTAGTGGTGCTCTTTGACTTCCTCCCTGCCTCGTGAAGGGAGCAGCGTTGAGTGATACTGGGTGCCAGCCAGGTGCCCCCTCCACTTCCCCAATACACCCTCAGGCAGCAAACAAACAGCTGGGAAGGAAAACCCACAGAGGGAGCTGCTCTCTCAGATTTGGGTGGACAAAGGAGGGGAAGTTAAAACTTAGAACAAGATGAGACTATTTTAAGAGTTCATTTTTTCAGCTTGCAACCTTATTTTTTTTTCTACATGTGTGTGCAGGGACCTGTGAAGATACAAATGCAGGGCTTCTCCCTTCTATTGTCCTGAGGGATACTGGATGCTCACACAGTGATGGCCAGAGCAGGTAGATCATAGCAGGCAGCACAGGGCAAAGCTGTGCTCTAGGGCAGTCCTGTGCCCTCTGTTGCCAAGACTTTCCCTAATATCTATTTGATAGTGAGAAAAATTTCTTCACTGGGAGGGTGTTCAGGTGTTGGAAGAGGTGGCCCAGGGAACATGGAAGCCTTTAAAAGGTGTATGTGTGGCACCTGAGGACATGGCAGTGCTGGGTTGATGGTTGGACTGGGGGATCTTCTTCAGCCTTAATGATTGTGTGACCTACTTGTCCATAGGAAGGACTCCATGGTTTGCCATAAACCTGTCCTGGCAGAGAGATGGCTGCTGGTACCTGGTCCAAGTGAGGTCTCAGGAGTTGATCTTTTTGCAGACTTTGAGTTCTTGTTGGCATCAGACAGGTCAGAGTTGCAGAGTGCTGTAAGACGACCTGCCAAGTCTCTGATGGCACTGGAGACTTGAGGCTGATAGAGGTAACCATTAAGGTTCTCTTGGGCTGCCTCTGTCCATCTCAACCTGAAATGAGGGAAACTTCCGTTTTAAGGGGAAAGCACAAGTGGAGAAGAAAAGGTGGCAGAGATGCACTCAGTGGTGAGCCCAAGGTCCCTGTTTGCAGGAGCATCCTCTGTAGGAATAATGGCTGGATAAGCATCTAGTGGTGGATTCCTAATCTGTGGCATTGTGGCAACCACCCTTTGCTGTGCCCCCAAACTGGGGGTCAATGGGTGCCGCTGTTAGAGGACCAGCTCTGCTCATTGTTTTCTAATTTGGTGCCTTGAGCTTCGAGATGTTCTGTATTTTTGGAAATCACTTGGGTAAAACACAGCAAGACAACTTTGGTGTGTTGGAAGTCTCACAGGGCAGGAGTGGGAATGTAGGTGTGTCTTGGGGGGCTGAATTGAAATGCTGGAAAAAATTACATTGTGTTTGGATAGGTCTGTGTGCTGTTTGTGATGCCTTCTCCTTCCAAGGCTCTCTGATTATGTGCTGAGTGAGGCTGAGCTCTGAATTTTACGAGGAAGGTGTTTGTCCCCCAAGTACAAATGTCTAATTAGACCTGACACAGCGGAGACATTTCCCTGACATTTATGTCACCGTCTTTCAAATCCTCAGGAGCACACAGGCTGGTGGGAGGCACCACAAACAATGTCAGAAACAGCATAAAATTCTCCATTAGCCACGACCCCCAGAAAAGAAAAAAACAACAAACCAACACCCAACCCTCACACTACTTTTATTAGGCACACTAAAAGTGAAAGCAGAAGGGTGGGGCCGGGTTTGTTGGTCTCTGCTTGTAGAAAGACATAAAATGGCTCATTTAAATTCTTAAGAACTGCATAGGAGGCAGGAGACACAATGAGGATCTCAGAGAAGACAGGCCATCAGCTGAACAAACTAATAGTGTGGTAATCAAAGGGGAGTTCTGCAGAGCCCACTGGGAGGTGCTTCAGATGAGGAGGTTCCAGCTCAGCACAGCGAGCGCCCTGTCAACTGAAATCTTTAATAAATTATAAATTAAAAAAAGCAGGAAAGGAGCAAAAGGGAAATACAGGTCTAAGATGTTCCTAAACAGTAGATGCTCCAAGTGTGTGCCGTGACTGTTCCTGCACGGGAAACTCGGCAGGGTTGGTGTTGTTGAGGATAACTCCCAAGTCCTGCTTTGCTGAGCTCAGTCATCCCTGGTGTGCATGAACACCACACTCTGTGTGTGGCTTCCACCAGTTTTGGAGCAGTTTCCACCAGTTTTGCTCTAGAGGTTCAGTTCTCCAAGAAAGAGGATGCGGCAGGAGCATGCTGGGGATGAGGAACCAGCCTGCAGGGACAGGGTCAGGCCCTGGTTGCTGTTGGGATCTGCCATGAAAACACGAGCTGTCAGATGCTGCCAAGCACTGTCCTGAGAAATGATGGTCCAGCAAGGCTTAAAAACAGAAAAATCAAAAAATCCCCAAGTAAACCCTGAGTGATTGTGGGGTGTGTCATCTTCAAAGCACTGCACAAGCATTAATTGAGCTTCACAGCAGTGCTACGTGGTGGGGCAGCAATGTTGTAATTTTTAAAGGTAAACACTTTTCTACAGGTAAACACCTTTTTACAGGTAAATTAATCAGGATTTTTTTTTGTTGTTATTGTTGCAAGAGTGAAATTCAACATAATTTATGATAAATACAAAACTAAGTTAAAAGAACAGGGGGGAACAAAATCTGCAAATCTAAACCAAGTAGTGCTAACCCACAGAATAAGGAACAGGAGGTAGTAAAAAGAAAAAAAAAAAAACAACGTAGAAGCAGAAATATCTCGAGCTTTAGGAGTGTGTTTGATTTTAACCAAAATTAAACCATACTGAATTTCTCCTTGGTTTGATGC
The DNA here is from genome assembly GCF_031753505.1 of Anomalospiza imberbis. Taxonomy (NCBI): domain Eukaryota; kingdom Metazoa; phylum Chordata; class Aves; order Passeriformes; family Viduidae; genus Anomalospiza; species Anomalospiza imberbis. The sequence goes on from NC_089683.1 coordinate 102,989,581, forward strand.
AAGTGGCTTTGGTTAAAGTTACACTGTGGAGAAATTTGGCCTCAAGGAAAATTTCCTCCCAAGAGGACAATTTAAGGAGAGGAGACTTGAGCTCAGAAGTATCTGCTGATGGAGAGTGATACTCGAAACCAAGGTTGGGTTGGACAGGGCTTGGAGCAGCCTGTGGAAAGTGTCCCTGCCCATGACAAGAAGTTTGGAACAAGATGATTCTTAAGGTCCCTTCCAAACCAAACCATTCTATGATCCTATGAAATTCTGCCGGGAGGGCAGGAATGCTGCCCAACCAAGTTGCTGAGCTTTGGGTCAGTCAAGCACCAAAGGGTTTTGGTTTTGTAACTCTAGTTTTAAATAAACCACTGCTCTCATTCCGCACAAGAAAAGCCTTGGAATTAAAAATCCTACCAGGTTGGGACACTTACTGTCAAAAAAGTGTTTGACCTGATGCAAACTCAGCTTCAATTTCTGTTGTTGCTTTTTCAGACCTCTCCTCCAAATAAATTAATAAAAGCTTGAAATCAGTGTCAGTTTTAGAAGTGTGAGCACAGCCCTACCTGTGAGCAGGGGGTAAATGTGGAATGACAGCAATTTTTTGGTGGTTTAATTTTAAATCCTTTGGAATCAAACTACTGGGAGGATCCTGATGGAAAGTATGACAGAGACTTAAATGAAGGGTAACAGCACAAATTCAATATGGTTATACTGGCCATGTCCCCTCATCACACATTCTGGCTGTGACCTGTTTCCTTTGCTTTCATTTTCTTCTTCACCTCTCAGAGTTTTGTTACCTTTCTCATCAAATGGAGATGTTCAGGAGGAACAGAACCTGCGATGTACTTAAAACCAACCCAAAAAAACAAACATTTTTTAGTATTATTATTATTTGTGAGTGAATGGTTAAGAGGATTGCAATGTATGCCTGCTCCATATCACCTTCTGCAGGGAATGGCTGCAAGACCCCAGTGCTTCTGGTGCCTGAAAATTCCACACTCAATTTCTTTATTTGCTTGAGTATGCAGCAAGATCTGCCGAAATTCAGAAAACAGTTTACTGTTTCAAAAAAACCCCAAGATGCTCAAAGTTAAGTGCAAGTGCATCATCAATAAAATTAAATTTTGCTGAGTTCTCAAATTGAATTCAAATTATCAAACTGAATATTTGAAGACTTGCTTTGACTTGCAAGTATAAACTCTTGCAATGCCAGCAATTTAATGTAACTTCTTTTGTCTGTTTCTCAGAAGCTTTTGGAAAACCTCCTTCCCTTTTCACATGAAATTATTTTTTATGACTTCCTGAGAGTGTTCAGGTGACACAAAGTCTAAAAATTATGAGCAAGCCTCTCCTGAAGCTCCTTCCTCCCTTTTGCCTTCTTCCTGTGTGTTTTTTTTTTTTTTGTAAATAAGTGCCACAAAGGTTTCTGAGAAACAGATACACAAATATTGCTTCAACCAATAGCACTGAATTGGTGCTTTAATTTACACTTGTTACTTCCAGACTCAGTTTTAATCACAGTGAGAGATGCTTTTTGTCCTATTAATGGCAAGTAATGGTCTATCTAGGAGAGCCCTGTATTCTTTCCAGGGTGCTTCATGTGGGGAAGCCACAGGGTTGTCACCTACATGTGTTTCTAGAAGCTCAAAATTGAAATACAGGGGAAGAATAGGGCTGAATACTTGAATTTTTATTTTTAAGTATTTCTTCTCCATGATTTTTTTTTTGTTCGTTCTAGAAAAGGAAAAATTTGCAATATCTCAAGTAAAGATTACACTTTTGAGACTGGCAGGGGTGGTTCCATGCCCTTGTTCCCAGTGAGTGGGGCTCCTCTGGCAGCATCTCACATTTTGGGTGCATGAACAATGAGAATGTAAAAAGCCAGAGATCAGGAAAAAAATAGACCTGGAAAGACAAGGAGTTTAATTCTTGGGCCATTCTGGGCTGAACGCTGAGCTAGGTGATCAATCCTGTTTTCTCTAGTGGGCCTTGTTGGGTGGATGTTAAAGTAAATTCCATTAAAAATCCATGGGCTTTTCACTATTTTAAGTAGTTGTTCTCTCTCCTTTATTGTCTCATTTCTAGCTTATCTACCTGGCCTGATTTTTCTCCAAATGTCTCCATTCACTTTAATTAAGCTGTTTTTTGGCAGTGTCTTTAAGCAAAGAGGGTTTAAGGAAGAAGAGCATCTCTGTGCAATAAATGAGAGCGGGGCTGGGTAGGTAGAGTTAGAAATGTTTCTGCCCGGAGCTTCCATTTTAAAAAAGGACAAAAGGCTGACATTCCCTTGGTGGCAACACAGATTTGGGTGTTTACAGCAAAATGTGCTGTCCTCCAGGACCGGGACATCTCTGAACAGCAAAAATCACCTGCTGAAACTGACCCATGGGTCAGTTACCAGAAGTCATTTGTTGTCTGTGGTGCTGTTTAGCTGTAGCTTGAGCAGCAAGTGTGATAAAACTGGAGAGAGAGGAAAAAGTCTGTCTGGGAAGATGGCATGGGGAAACCTGTGGGATTCAGGCACAGTTTTGTCTGAGCCTTGAGCCTGTTTGCTGCCTGTGTGGGTGCTGAAGGGCATGAGCTGGGAGGTGGCAGAGTCAGTTTAGTTGCCAGTCATAAAGATGCAATTATCACCCCTTGTTTGACCAAAGACTGTAAAAGGAGACTCAATGTGAGTATTTACTGTATTTTTCTCCCCCCTCTTTTAAAAGGACGGCCAAGTTTGAGTTATGGTAATAGCAGCACTCAGGGTTTAGGACTTGCCTCCCTGAAATTTTCAGGACCACTAATTTGTGGTTACTCCAGTGCTAGAATGGACTCCGTGGTGGTGGCCTTTAGACTGGCAATGCAGTAAAAGTTTAAAGCTGCAACTGCTTTGGAGCCAAAGAAAGAGAGAAGATTGAAACCTAAAGGTTAGCGTGAAATGCACTTTACTGTTATCTATGAGAACAAATGAGTTAAAAAAATTTCAAATACCAGAATACCCTACAGGGAGGAGATATAACTATTAAAGGGCTGTTATAGCTGCAATAAATGTAGGAACAATAAAAATAAATTGATGAAGTAAATGTCAGCGCTGTTCCCCTGAGCTGCCCCCACACCTTTGTCCAAAAGTAGAACATCTCCAATTACAGAGGGTGGAATCAGCCTTCAATGACAATATGACAAGGACAGAACATAGAGCAGTGGCACAGGGAACACAATTATGCACAGCCTTGAAAAATTGTATCATAGCACGATGTACGGAAGAAATCAATTAATGATGCAGGGCCTCCACTTCTGTCTAATAATCCTGTGAGAGAAGGATGAACGTCCCCCCCCTCACCTTGGAAAAGGAGAAGGGGACAACAATGGTGAAGAAGGATGACCCATGAGTGAAAGTCTGTATAATACCATGGGTCAGCATTTTCATGCTCTGTGATGTGCGGATATATCTCTTTACCCATTATTACTCTAAAAAATCCTCACTTTTGGGAAAATATTTAATGGAAACCCCCTTTGGTGGCTAGGTAGCCCACTGAAAAAGAAAAAAAAAAAAAAAAAAAAAAAAAAAGAAGATTTCTTTGGTGAAAAGGCCAGAGATGAGAAAAGCCAACAGCTCAAATCTAAAGCCAGGAGCTGAAAGGAAAATGAAAATTTTTAGGAGTAAACAGTGTAGATGGTAGAAGACAATTTATCTTGTGCAATTTACAACAGGTGCTAAACATTACGAAAACCAGAGCTATTAAGCAATCAAATTAAGCTATAATTAACAGAAGAAAACTGTGCAGGAATTCTAATTAATACATATCTGAGCACATCCGTGATCCCCTCCACAGCTCAGCTTTGTAAACCCCTGCCATTACCCAAGAATAACTCAAGGGTCAATGCTTGGAGAGTGCATGGGACACTCTGGGTATCACCAGAGGTGTTCCCCAGCAGCTGCACTCCGGGATCCTGGCTCAGAGGGCGATGCTTTAATTTGGGCTATGCTGTTTCAAGCCTCTAGAAAGACTCATCTTTTGCTTGAAGACCTGGCTGAGAGAAGCCCATAACGAGCTGGGTTCATCCTTCTGTTTATGTTTGCTCTCTGTGGTCATCCTCCCTTCTCCACGAGGTGTATTTCTGAGCAAGCCCTGTTTTCCAAGGTGCTGTTGGAGAAGGATTGCTGACAGCAGTTTTCCTGGATGGAGATTCTGAGGTAGGATGGCCACGCTTCTTCCAGGGATGTTAATTCTTGCTTTGCCAAGGACCTGACACAGTCTTGAACTGGCCCTGGATCAAATGTGTGTCATGGGTGATTAATATCTCTGAGATGACTGGGACAAGTTTGCCTAGCTTTGGTTAAAAGCAGAGCTCAACTCCTTTATCTATATGCTTCCCAAACAGAGATAACAGTGCTTCCCTACCTTACAGAAATGTTGGGAACATCAGGTGGTTTAATGCCTGCGTGCCACTTTCAAGTGCTATCATTATAGTACCATGGTCCATCTTAGGGAGGATTTGTTATTTTTTTACAAAATTAATTGTAAATCCAATAGAAAAAAAATCAGCCTCTGATATTCTGGTGAGATAATTATTGTGAAGGCAGAATTAGTGTAGTTCCTTTCAAATGATTCACTACTTTAATTATTTCTAATTCTATGCAAATATCATTTAAAGCCCCTGTAACCTTCTCATGGGTTGGTTGGCTGAATTTGCCCCCTCAAACATGGTGCTGACTCCTTCAATTCCCCTGTTGCATTCCTCAGATGGATTGTTGTTTTCCCTGGAAAGCAGCATCTTTTACTGGTGGTTCTGCAGATTTTCTTCCTCAGGGTTGTGGGTCCCGCTGCTTGTTGTTGATTGACTGTGTGTCTTGCATGATTTGATAATTTTTCACTTTTTGTGTCAGTCTGGGCATGATCTGTTCCAAAAATATCTGCTCCAAGATTGGGTCACCTCTTCCATGCCCAGCTGGTTGGCTGGAAATCACTGGGAAAAATGTGAAGCCTAAGACTAGGGTCACTGCCAGGTGGATTTTGAGTCAGGTTGAGATGTCTTAACCTGATCATCTCACACTCTCCCTGCCAAACCAGTGACTGGAGGAGGAGTTTTTCTCTGCTGTTTTCCATGCAAATGTCTCTGCCTGTAAAGATGTGTTTTAATTGTGCTCTGAATAATTTTGAGACCTGCTCGCTCTTCCTGGCTCCCTGCCAAGCTGGTGCATAAACAGCCCCCTGCCCTACCCTTGGGAGCATCCCTTCCCGGGCATCGCTGCTGCCTTTTCCCAAAGCTGTGCCCAAGGAGTTGGATATGGGGTCAGGCCTGGGCTTGTGGGATTCAGCTGGCTAAGCAACCAAAATTCTCCATGGGGGATGGGGATGTTCCAGCCAAGGTGCTAAAATGAAACATTTTTGCTTGGCATTGTGCTTATGCCTTCCCAAATCCTGCTCTGCTCCAGCATGTCCCTCTGCCATAGGATGCTCTGCAGGGACTGGGAATTCGTGTGTGTTTAAAATGCTCTCAGGCTCCAGGAGCATCACTCTTGAAGTGATTGTCAGTGCCTTACCCTTGTGTGCTTGGATGTCCTAAATCTAAGTGTGTGCGTGCCTGTCTGCAAGATCAGGACCTCGGTTATTAATAACAATTAACAATTAATTAATTATTCCCATCAGGTAGATATGCAAACCTCTGGCTTTTTCCTGGACATCTAGCATGGCAAATTAAAAAGCACAGTGTGAGCTTTTAAAGGGAATATCCTTCCCTTTCCTTGGGTGATGTTTCAGGTATCAAAGTTTACTTTTGTAATTTTGTGGCAAACTCCCTCTTTTTCACTCATCTTTCCTTTATTCAAATTTTTGTTGGCTAAATTGTGGGGATTTTGGTGCCTGTTGGAGCGAGTGATTAACGGCATGGATGAGAGGAGGGAAAGGCAAGGAAGCTCTGGGAGGAAAAGCTGGGTAGATGGGCTGGTGCTGGTGGCAGGAGAGAGATCCCAGCCCCGAGCAGGGTTGACACCAGGTCAGGGGATAACTCCACCCCAGTGTCCAAAACCAGTGCCTGGAGGAGATGCACAAATCCCACCACACGGGGAAAAAAGGACACCCGGCACAGGCAGGAATTCAAGCAATTAATCCTTTACTTAAAGAATAATAAGCAGCCAGATTTTTACATACCAAAAGTGGGAACAAGGTAAAAGGGGTTAAAAACTAAAAAGCAAGGACAGCAGACACCAATTAACACAATGCTAATTGACAATTTCCCCAAGCCTCCATGAAACATGCCAGACCTATTTCCCCAATTACTAATTAAATCAAACCACACACACAATACTAATTTTCCCAACTTTAGGAGCTCAGTAGACAAATAAAATGTGAAACTAACTTAAACATGTTGTCAAAGTACAGGAAGGTTAAGGAACTTTAAGGGAAAAGGTATAAAGTTTTGCTCTGGATATAGTCTTTATATTTCTGTCTGTTTTGGGGAGTTAGATGAGGGATGTTAATTGAGGCAGGTATCTCGTGGGGTCCTGCTTGCTGGATGTGATTAACACCCTGAGAGAGGGTGAGGACACAAGGCTGGTTTGCTGCTTAACGAGAGGCTTCCTGAAAAACAGTTTAGAAGGGGATGACTGGGCATCCTGGGATGCTTTGCAGGTATTAAGAAGAGCAGTTGTTATTTGGAGAAAGTTTCATCTAGGGCTGGGGGAGAGGTGGTAGCAGCAGTTCCTGCCAGGTTGTGCTGTAATGGGGTGGGGACAAGTGTGCTGCCCCATCCCTGAAGTGTTCAAGGCAAGGCTGAATGGGATTCGAGCAGCCTGGTCCAGTGAAAAGTATCTCTGCCCACAACAGGAGGTTTGGAACACAACTATCTTCCAGGACCCTACCCAAGCCAAACGGTTCTGTGATTCTGTGCTGCTCTCCCTGTGGAAAGGTTCTGAGAGATGCTGGAGGTGCACTTGTAGCTGGGGTGTCCTTGCCCTGCCAAGCTGGGCAGGAGGAGCAGAAGGACAGCTCAAAGTCCTCCAGTTGGTTGTGCTTTATCAAATGGCTGCCCCCTCCCCTGGCATGGAATGAGGATGAGATAGCAATGGGATAGGTTAATGCTGATAATTAAAGAGAGTTTAAAAGTAAGCAGGAGACTGAACCGTGTGTGTGGGTGGCTGGAATGGTTGTTTGATGTGAAAGTCAATGACAGAATTATTCAGAGAGAGTGATTTCCAAATGATAATTTTACATTTCCCATAACTGATTTTGATTTATTCCAGCAGCAACCGATAGCCCAGCAGGAGGTGGGAGAGGTTCTTGGCTCTGCTGCTTCTTTTTCCTCTCCTTTGAGCACAGAAAGGTGCTTGGAGCTGGAATCCATCCCTCCTTGGAGACTGACCTTTGTGCACCCATCACTGGTGGGGCTTGGACTTTTTCAAAGGAGAAAGGCTGGGGAGGCAATTTTTTTACAGAAATTGGCCTGTTGCTCTCATCCTTGCCGAGACCTCTCATACAGAGCATCACTCTCCTATGGTAAATAGGTATTTAATTCCTTAGGGGACACACAGCTGCTCCAGGGAGGTGTGGGATAGCCTTATCCCAGTGTGCATGAGCCGATGGGATTTGTAGGGTGCTGCTGGCACTGGTCACTCATGGGCCAGGTGGAAGCTGTAAGTTGTTGCAGAGGAGGCTTCTTCCTTTCTCCTTGTGGTCATTAATTCTGTCTGGGGCCAGGGAGATCTCCCCTAATGAAAGCTGCAGCGAGATTGGTTTGCTGTATGGCAAAGCTTCAGTTTTGGTGAATCAGCAATTTCTGATGAAAAATCTTTTGTCTGAAAATTCCCAAGAAGCTCCTGCTCTGACCTCAGAGCGGCTGCCTTCCTCGGAGCACATTACTGGGATTTATGGTGCTCTCCCATGGTTTATTGTTCCACTGCAGGCAGAGCTGCTGGATGAGTTTTGACTATATTTCTGGGCACGGAAGCAAATCAGTGGTGTGGGACTGTCCAAACTTGCATGATTTAACACAAATCTGTGCTGTGGGGTGGGTGTGTGCCCACATCAAGTCGTTTCTGGCCACTTTGAGGCTGCTCAGGGTTGGGGTACATCTTACCTTCTCTGGGCCCAGCTCCTCCTTTAGCTGTTCTGGTGAGTGGTCCTGAAGAAATATTCCCAGTGTCACCAGCTCTTTAATTAGGAAAATAAGTGGTGACTGCATCATGAGTTTGTGGTTTTATTTCTGAAGGCTGCAGACATGGAGAGGATGTTTATGCCATAGACATGCCAAGGATACCTTAGTGATAGCAAATAGCCACAGTAAGGCACAAAAAACCCTTGCAAAGCATGAGAAGAATAAAAAAAAAAAATTGTCATTCCAATTTTATAGCAGTAGGCCCAGCACATTGGCACTGTAGTGTTTGCTCAAGGCTGCAAGAAAACAAACCCTGAACTTGGAACTGGAATGAAATCTGCAGAATAACTTCAGCAGCAGGACACAAATTTCCTCTGCACTATAAGCATCCATACTCATCTCCTTAAGGAACACAGCAGAAGGAATGTGGTAGCAGAAGGGCTCCAAAAGGCTGGTCCAGGAAAGAGAGAGGAAGTAGTATACAAGGCATAATTTATAATCAGGGAGGATGTCACTGGTGTGCATTGCCAGGCTGTAGGTGAGGCCTTCCCTGTATGAAAACTTACATCCATTTCAATGGAGGTGGTGGTCAAGAGTTTTGGAAAATGCAAAAACACAGGAAAAACACCATGATGGGTGGAGATTGCTCCAGCCTATCCTTCCCATGTCCAATGTCTGCTTTAACCAAGGTTCCTCCACACTTTGTGAACTGTGTATTTATCAGCTGTGGCACTGAGACACCCAGAGGTGGGGTGACCTCTTCAAGGCAGAGCAGAATTCTGGGGACAGGGACAGGACCACGAGCTCAATGCTCTGAATGCCTGGAGTATGGCCCATCCAGAAGGCCAAGCTCCCTCCCCATAATCATAGGGAAAAGTAATCAAATTACTGCCTTTCATGTCACATTAGTGAAAATGGATACTAGTATGATGCATATTAATATAACATGATGGGAAATTGCTAATACAATTAGACCATCACATTTTATTAGCACTGGAGTGACAACTCCCACTGAAGAACAGCCATGGCTGGGAGTGAACACAAGCCTGGTGTGCAGCCACAGGGACAGTGCTTAACTCTCCTAAAAGCCCCCTTTATTTTCTCTCCCTGGTCATTGCTTGGTCATCTGGGTATAGGTTTACAGCAGCCCTTTGTAAATATTCCCTGGAAAATGAGTCCTCATCTCAAAAGTTATCTGCCTCTCACAGATATTTTTTTTCTTTCTGTGTACATACACAGACATAGATGATATGAGAAAATCAGAATATACTACTCCCCTCTACAAAAATGTGTAACTTTTTCTTGATAGTCTACCTTTTTCTATTTCTATCTTCTTCATTCTTTATCTAGTTATAAAATGACCCTGTACAGGTTTTGTGGGTTACAAATGTAAATATAGATTTATACACATCACCCTGCCCCAGGGTAGTGGGGCTGGAATTAGATGGTCGTCAGGTCCCTTCCAACCCAAACTGTTCTATGATTCCATCCCAATGCTCATTCCCAATTCAAGGGCCACCCTCTAAGTGGAAAAAGGCTTCTGTCTTAGCTGGCAGCCTGTTGGGATGAGCAATCCTGTGACATCCAGCAAATGTGAGCTCCCACTAGGGTGAGATGCCTTTCCCATGGTCCCCATAATCCCAAAAAACTGAACACCTGAACAGAAGTGGTTTTGCTAAAGAGTTTCTTTTCCTGGCTAGATGCTCTGCCTTGGAAATACTATCTATCATAATGAAATTATCTTTAACCATGGTATTATCTATCATATCAAGAAGCATCCATGGATTTCCTATAGCAGGCAGGTGCAGGTTTTAAATATGCTGCCCAGATTAATGATTGTGTCTTTGTCAACTTGGAGAAACAGGGAAGAACTTGGCACTCTGAAAATTGTTATTGTGTCAGTACAGCATGAACAGGATGGCACCAAATAGGTGAGCAAACAGCAGAGGAGGAGAACCTCCTTTTCTGGAGGTGCAAGGCATTGGGAAGTATTTAAAGAAAAGATGTTTGCAGTTTGTCAGATTCAAATACAGCCCAAAAATCTACAGTGTGTTGTGTTTCTGCCTCTTCTTAGTAGTTTTTATGACAAAAATAGTGTGATTTGTGTTTATAGCTGGTTAGCACCCCAGGTAATAGAGTGTGTTTCTGCACACTCACATGGAGATGTTCTCCTGTGTGTGTTTTAAACATTTTCAGCTGAGGCACTTCATAAATGTAAGCTCTAACATGGTAAAAAGGGTAGAGACTGATAATTTCCTATTTGGTGAGGGACACTGAGGCCAAAGGGAAAGCTGGGCAAAGTGGAGGAGGGCAATGATTGCCTCAAGCTGGGAAAGCAGTGGTGGGGAACCTCAAGCCTAATTAAAAATGCATTATTTTTCTGGTGTAATACTCCGACTATTCCAGAAGAACTGTGCTTGTGGTTCTGCCCATTAAAATCAAATATTTATATTTTATATTTACTTCAAAGGCTGCCAGGGAAAAGAAAGTGCTTTCTAAGTAGTTTAACGTGTGAACAGGTTGTGGGCCAAGCTGGGAAAATGAGTGTGCTGATGTTAAGTGACACACAGACCACATGAATATTTACAGGTGCTTTTTGTAGAGTAAGGTGGTTTTCCCCAACCTTTGGTGTGTGTGGAGGGTGTTGGTGGGGAAGAAGAAGTTGCACATTGGAGGAGAATTCCTTATTTTCTTGCTTTTCTATTAAGTGCCAGCTTTTGTGCAGAAAATTTCCTCACTCTGTGGAGTGCCTTAGGATGCTTTGGATGTCGTGGGCTGTTTTGGGTGTCACTCCCTAAGCAAAAGACAGGGACGTGATTCAAGCACCATCAGATATCTTTGCTTGTTCCCATTATTTTGGAAATATTAATCTAAATCCAGGTGTGGAGGGGCCAATCCTACCTGCATTTGACTGTGTTGGACTTGTTCTGGACACAGCACCTTCCTTGCCTCTTGTGTTTGGAGACATTTTTTAAGTTCTTGTTTTTCCCCAGGAAGTTTATAAGAACGAGATAAAGCCATCATGATCCTACTGCTGTGGGTAATAACAATGCTTAATATTTCTCATCTTTGAAGTGCTTTACAAATATTAAATAATTAATCTGCACAAGAATGGAAGAGAGAGAATCTTCCTTTGACTGATACACTGGGGAGCAGAGGCAGAGAAATCCGTAAGCTTTCTCCAGGCTAGAGAGGGAGAGAGTGGTGGGGACATGGGTCCATTCCATGTAGCGCCCATCTGGGGCCACTTGCCCACTGGCCACTCTGCCTGGGTGGTGGGATTGTGGCACTTGCACTGGGGGATGATGTGCCCTCACCTTGCCCCTCCGAGCAGGGAAGCAGATCCATGGCATTCTCTCCAGCATCACCTGGAAAACCTTTCCAAGGAGAGAGAGACACTTCATGGATTTTTTTTTTTTTTTTCCCCCACGGGGAGAATGCTGGGAATGATGTAGCTTGTGATATGGATGAGGTTGGATCATGAACTGACTTTGCTGAGGGAGGTTTGAATGGGTTGGATTTCTTGTGGGGAGATCCCACAACGTGAGGAGTGAAGGATCTGGGATCACAGCCTGGGAGGAAGCAAGACGCAGGCTTTGCTTTCCAGAGCACTGGAGGCAAATCATGTACAAACTCTTTATAGCAGCTCTCCAGAGATTAGAGACTTTCTACAAGCACCAAGGGAAGACCTTTAACGTAGATTAGTTGTTCATTTCACAAATCCCAACCTCACGTGACTTTCCTTAAGCTCGTGAGTGTGACAGGGAGATAGAGCCGGGAGGGCTTTCCATGGAAGTCACATAAAGGTGAGATGTGTTTTGCAGGAGACCTGGCGAGAGGCAGGACATCTCAGCTCCCTGTCAGTCCCTGCCTGCCCTTGGCCGTGCTGGGCAGGGAAAAACAGGGACTGGAACCTGGGCTTCTCACAGCCCAGGGGAGTGTCCTCGATGCCTGGCTTTTAGCTGTTCTGGGATGACTTTTTACCTGTTTATTTGGGTCAGAAGCTTCATCCTAGAGATGAGAAACTTTTCCCTGTCAAAGTCATGTTGAAATGGATGTATTTAGCAAACTGGATTTTGGCTATTTTTGGCACTTTTTTCCTTTCTTTTTTATCAAAAAGGAAAAAACCCAAACCAATCAGGTTTACCCAATATACTCTGATTTTGCCCTTTTTCTTAGCCCAAGTGTGCTGTTGTGTATAGCAAGCACTGATCTGGCAGTGAGGCCCCATCTTGTCACTCCATTTGGCTTTTTCTTTTCTTCCCTTGTGGGCCCGGTGCTGGGCAACTAAAAATCACTTTGCCTTTCCCAGTCTTTATCTAACCTCCCCAAAGTGGGCCAGGCAAGCCTGGTATTTCCACACAATTCAAGCAGTGTTGTTTTTTTTTTTTTTATTGCAGAGGGCAAATCCCAGAATAGAGCATAAATAAATAGATGATTTTGGAGGACTGTAGATCATTGAGCAGAATGCAGAAAAGGCTCCTTGTTTTGAAAGAGCAGCGTGAGGCTCAGCAACAATGAGTCTTGAAGCCCGATGAAAATCTTGGATGCTTTGAGGCTCTGTGTGTTGGGTGAACTTTATTTATATTTGGCACAGACGAGCTCATGTGTGATGCCAGCGGCTGCCAGGGGACGTGGATGGAGCTGAATAAAACTTCTCCCAGCCTGATACAGGGAAATGTTAAATCAGGCTGGAGGTGGTAATTTCTAAGCTTTGGTTGGGTTTTGAAGTCAGCCTGGTTTCCATAAGGAAAATCCCTTTTTTTCCTTTTTTTTCCCTTTTAGGAAGCAGACCCCCAACAATAAAAAAAAATGCAGACAGCACCTGTGTTGTTATTTCCATAACCCCCCTGTCCATGGCAGAGATTTTGGAATCAGATGATTTTAAGTACCCTTCCAATCCAAATCAGTCTATGTTTCTATGGAAAACTGCAATAACAAATTATCCATTTATTTAATCTCTTCCTCTCCCAAAACTTACTCTGGTGTACCTCTCTTTTGGAATATTTATTGCTACCAGCAGACTCCACCTTCTTAAATGAACTGTAAAACACATCTCCTTTGCTGGGAAGAGGGAAATTTGTCAGCCCTGGAAAAGAGCAGCAAGAAGAAAATAACATTAAAATTTCACTTCAAAACTCAGACAGTTGAGCATGTAGATATCTATATCTATCTATATAATTTTTTTCTAGATCAAAAATGCATATTTCCAGGGTAAACATTTTGGTGATGCCCAAGGAGTGTGCGAATAGGGAAGAAAGTGGAGGCAGCTCCTGTTTGCCATATAAGTTAGGAAATTTCACCTTTGCCAAGCCCCATCTTGGAAAAGACTTTGCTGATGTCATATGATGGAGCTTCCTCTTTCCCTCTCCAAATTCCCTACTTTGAATACAATAAAGTTGCTTTGAACTCTTTCAATTATTTAACAACTTTCAAGTGGATAAATATTTGGGGGTTTTAATTCAATTTTTGGCTCTTCCCCCCCCGCCCCCCACCTTGTTTGGTTTTTTTTTAAATTTTTTTTGCCTCCATTCTGTTTGCTAAACAGTAATTGCAGATCTTTCCTGCCACCTTTAATACTCCCAGCTAATTATCCTGAAATAAATCTCTTTCAAGTCTGCATGCCAGCAGTTGTGGGATATGAGCGGCTCTTTCAGCTCCCGGCTGCCTGTCACTCAAGCGGGCCTCAGCTGCAGCTCCGAATGATGAGTATTAGTCTCCCGCTGGGATGATTCTCCCAATCTCCCCACTTCCAACAGCATCTCCCAGGGCTGCACCACGCTCCTACCTGTTAGCCTAATCTGGGATTTTCTTTTGCCAACGCTGTTATTTTGAAAGGAGGAAGAGGATTCCTGGGAGAAAGGCACTCGGTTAACCTTTTCCTAATTGCTATTCAAAGCTGAAAGCAAGGGTGGTGGTGGGGGGAAATGAAAATAAAATCAGATGATGGGTGTCACTGCACGGGAGAGTGGGTGTGCAGGTGAGGTCCCTCCCGCCTTCCTAGGGTTACTTCTTTGGCCAAAGTAGGGGTTTTTGGGGGTGAGCTCCCAATTTCGGGAGCCTGCCCTCCCCAGGGACTCAACGGCTTTATTTGCAGTTGTGTCCTGCTCACTCAGGAACAAGGTTGTGGGGCTGTAGGCAGAGCTAAATGCTCCATCATTAATTTATTATGTGCTAGTAATAGCCAGGGCTATTTTTAAATGCCACTTAAGCTCATGCTCGCACAGGGGTGTGTAATTTGACTACAGGACATGCATAAAATGACACATTGTAACGCACTTAGAGATACAGCTTTAAATGAAAGAACTATTAAACTATTAGTACTTAAAACGCTCAGGTTGGTTCTTTTTTTTCCTTTCCCTGCTGTATGTGGGCCTTTTAATAGCTTAACAATTGGATTATGCCAGAACCAGCCTTGCTGTGGATGCCATGTGGATGCATCTGGGTGATGTGATGGGATTTGTGGTACCCGTTGCCTCCTGGGAGCTGCTGACGGGAAGTGAGGGATGCTTGGAAGCATTACAGGCATCCCCTAGCTCTGTGCTCACATCTCCACCTCATTCCCCAAGCCAGAGGTTTTGGTTAGCCATTAAAGGCACTCCCAGGTTGCTCATGGCCTTGAATCAGTCTTCCCCAAGAGTTGTTTTTCACTGAGGGCTCCCCTTCCAAACCAGCGATGGGCTGCGTTGAATTAATTCCATTAACTGCTGAAGGACTTCCTCGCTGCTGAATTGTATTTCCTTTGTCTGTAAATCATTTCACCACTGCTTTCCCTGACAGTTATGCAAGTGACCTTTTGATTTCACCATGTTTGGTGTTTTTTTATTTATGACATTGATAACCATTCTGTGGCTGTGTGCCATGGTGAGATCAGGATGCTCGAGAATATAGAATATTTTATAAATATGCATGTATAAGAAAATGGAAACAGCATAAAGTTGAATGTTCCAGACTTGGACTTTGGAAACATAATATTTACACTGAGTAAGTCGTGTTAGTTTTAAGAGTCTATTTCTGGGTATTTTCACTTCCAGAGGAAGAATTGCTTGAAACCTTTCCCTTCCTCTGACTGAGCATGTTTTTTCTTTTGTTTAATCAGAGCAGGGCCCTGTTCTGCAGAGCCCAAGCAGACACTGGATTTAGTGGGAGCTATGGATGCTCAGATATGGGAGCCAGGGATGTTATAATCTGACTTGTGTAGTAGCAGGGCTGTGGGTTCCCCAGAGGAAAGGGGACTTGGGCACACCAATTTTTGTGCTGGGCTTTGCAAGTGCTGGAGTGACATAAAGACAAGTCTGACCCTATAAAGCTCCTGGCTTCCCAGGAATGCCTGTCTTGCCTTTCCTTCATGACCCCATCCCAGTGGGTCTGAGCATGAAATGCTGTGAGTGAAACAACTCTTCCAGGCTGGGAAACCATGTTGGCATCCCAGCGCTTGATTTGTAAGTCTAATTAGAAGTTAGAAGTGTCAGTGGCAATATTTGCAGGCACAATTATAGCACCTGCAAAAAAAAAAAAAAAAAGGGAGCCTGTTTTTCCCATTTGGCTCATCCTCTGGGTGCAAGTCTTCTATAAATATCATGGCCTGATGAGGAGAGCTGTCTAGAAAAACCTGCAAACCAGAGGAGATTCCTGCTCTGGCCCTTTTAACAAACCCAAAGCACCGTGGTTGGCTTGTGCAAGGTTTTGCCGAAGTCATAAATTGAGGTTTCCTGCAAAACATCTGCTCAGTTCAGCTCTTATCTAGCTCCACAAGAGGTGAAAAAATCCTCTGTGGTTCTCCTTTAGTGTGGTACAAATATAGGCACCTATTTGTAAGGAAATATCAAAATAGAAGTGTTGAAAGAATCCTCACATTTGTTTCCCAGCACTGCATTTAATGTGTTTTGGGGCTGTTGGTAGTGCCTTTCTCAGTCCTGGTCAGGTAGTGCAGAAAAAGCATCTCATTCCTAAATGGAATTTGTAGTGCTCCTGCCAGGACCAAGGATTGCAATTTTGGAAAGCAAAGCCTATGGTAAGAGCTGCAGAAACACTGTGGCTTTACCTTCTGCCTTTTACACCTTCTGTGGCTTAATCCCCAAACCCAACCTAATTCTTGGAGCTGCAGAGCCCTCGTAATCCACGGCTGGGGTCATGGAATTTGGCACAATCTGTCCAGTCCTCAGCAGAGGGGGATGTATGATAGTGTGAGCAACTTGTATGCTCCAGTGTATTCCCTGACACCTCAGGATGTGGTTCAACCTGGTTCAACATCTTTGGCTCTCTGGAGGTTGTACCTCAGCTGATATCTAAATGTTGGCATTGCTTTCATCCTTCAAAGTCTGCTCCTTCTGCTATTTTTTTCTTTATTTTGGTGCCTGAATCTTCCCATTTTGCATCCCCCCACCTTTGTTTTTGAGTTACATCCTATTAATTATCCCAGTTTCCACCTTTCAAATTCCATAATCAGCATGAGGAAAAAAATACAAACTGAGAATAATATTTCGGACACCTTCCACTGCTGCTGGTGTGTTTGCCCACAGCCTTCCTGAAAGACACCAATAAATAATGCTTCTCATCCCCTTAAAAATTAAATTAAACCCAAGTTTCTCAGGGGAGGAGGATAGGTTAATTACAAAGAGCTACCAATGCCATAGACTCCTTCATTTTAATTTTCAGTATTTAGGATGAAACTTAATATATGGTTTGTTTGGTTTTTTTTTTTTTTTGCCAAACCAGTCAGTTTAGAAGTGGAGAAGCTGCCAAATACAGAAACCTCATTCTGCCCCAAAATTTCCATTAGTTAACTCCTTGCAGTATTTTCTGGGAGACCTTGAAGGGGAAGGCAGTGCCACCCCAACCAGAACCCAGATGTTGGGCATGGGTAAGGTTTGGTGGGAATAATTTCCTGTTTGTACACTGAGGGGAAAACGCATCCACATGTCTGGGCATGAAAGTTAGTAGAAAAACTTGGGTTTTGAGGGGAAACTGTATATTGGGTTGGAAAACATCACATTTCCGATTGAAAACTGGTACCTCCTGATGTCCATGGGTTGTGTGTTGGGCATTTGGGAGTCAAACTACCCCAAACTGGAGGTTAAATCTTTAACTTCTTAGGAGCTGAAGAGAGGGGGGGAAAAGGAGCTTGCTTAAAGGATCCTAGTGTATTGCCTCTGGTCTGTTTTGATTTGTTCTGTGTACAAGATAAACCACAGTTAAAAATATTTCTTGATGTTTTGTATAGTGCGAGGTCCAGACCATTCGCAAACTTGCTCTCCTCTTAGCAGAGATATCTTCTTTCTGCTGGAGACATAACTGTAATGAAGCAGCGAAAGGGAGAAAGGCAGGGCATCATTTCAAAAGAAAAAAAAAAAAAAAAAGAAAGAAAAAGCTGCCTGAAATGAAGTTCCTAACTGGGTGGAGAGACTAGTGTCGTCTGCCTTCTCTGGCTGAGGAGCTGGATGTGTGCCCAGTATGGGTCTAGCGGCCTGGGGACCATTTTCCAGGAATGCAGGAGAAGCTGGGTGTCTGTTTCCTTGTGGATTGTCTTATTCCAGCTTTTGGATTCAGGGGAAAGACATTAACTAAGCGATAAATCAAAAATGGTAGGATGGGAGGGATGGGGCCTGTGAAATGTGGTGTCCACATGGTGAAGGGATAAAGCTTTATCTCTGCTGCTTTAGAAGTAGTTCTTGTCTCCAAATGTTTAACTACCAGGGTTATCTTTTTTCTAAAGGTTCTTTGTGAAATGAAAACTCGGGGTTTGGACTTGGGTTGAATAGGCAGTGTCTTGAAAAGCATCTCTTGGCGTTTCATTTCATTCCCAGTGTTGTCCTTGGATGAGCGCTGGCTTTGGCGGAATTTGGGCATGAGTGCCTGATGTTAGGCTTACCAGGGGATTTAAAAGACGTTGAGGTGCAGGAGGTACAGAGATAGTCTTTAATTCTGCCACACTTACCTGTGTGGAAAGAACCTGACCAACTCCAAAACAAACAACAAAAAAAGAAACCTGAAATCCAATCCAAACCACTGTATGTTACTTGTCTACTTCTGAAATTTAAACCACCTTCGAAATCCTGGTCCTTTCATTCCTATTGGAAGGTAAAGGTGAATTAAGGGGGTTATATTCCATGTGGGTGAGAATCAAGACGTGTTTTCCTTCTGGCTTTACCAATAGATAA
>NC_089683.1:103012807-103047807 GCF_031753505.1 Anomalospiza imberbis
GCCTTCCTGCTGAGAGGTGGCTCTTTTGACATGTTGTTATAGTGATGGAAGGAGCATGGATACACATTCCTCCGCTCCGTGCGCGAGACATATGGGAGCCAGATTGTACCTGTCACAAGTTGCCAACCTGAATTTCTGGGGTATAAAGGGGACACGTTCCCAAGGGAATTTCCACTTGACGTTCCTGATTGCTTTGGCTAATATTTGCTTTGTGACCTTCCCATTAGCGCATCCGGTGTGTGGCGGCCGGTGCTGCTCTGGGAGCAGGAATGTCCGGCTTGCACCAATACTGTCGGAGATTCACCCTGGAAGTGCATAGGCAGCTCCATGCACTGGACATGTTACACAGGAAAATTTGACTTCCCAGCTCAGTCCTGGGTATTTAGTCTCACTTTAGACATGCTTTCCACCTAAAGTGGGTGTTGGGACCACTCAGACCTGGGGCATCCACAGCCGGGGGGCAGAGCGGAGTTGGTTCAGATTCCCTTGGTTATTCCTTGTTCCAGGAGCTTGCTGCTTTGCTGGAGCTATGCACAAGTGTTGAGATGTGCAGGACATCCCATTCCAGCCTGGCTTCCTTAGAGGAATGTGGCAAACCTTTGCTGCTGACTCCTTTCTCGGGGGTCCCAATATGTGAGCATGCACCTGTCGTGCAGGCTGTTAAATCTGACTGCTCCTGAAAACACTTTCATTTGAAAATTGATTTCAATTTTATTGGAATAATCAGTATTATTTTAGAAAATCGATATATCATCAGCCTGAAGCAATCTGTAAGCATTTTCAGTTTACTGAATTAAAAAAAAAAAAAAAAAAAAAAAAAAATCTTTGGGTTTTGCTCCCAATTGATAGATGCATTTTTAACTGTCGAAACTGCAAAATCTAAAAACAAAAGCTGTAGGTCTGAACCATGGAAAGGGAAAGGCGAGTGCTGTGCTGAAGGATAGGCATTTCCCAATTTCCCCTGTCTGGATTTTACTTTGTCTGGAGGACAGAGGGGGTAAATTCGTGTTGCTGTCTGAACTTAGTTGCTCATGTAACTCTAGAGCCAGAATGATCTTTCTGAGCTATCCCTGAGTGTGCTGGTTGGAGTTCCTGGGCCAAGTTTTGGGGTGAAACCTCAGCCTGGCAGAAAGGCCACTCAAAGCAGGGGACCTGCTGTACCCAAACTCCCTCAGGCTGGTGTTGCACATCCCTTCCAGTGCCAACCAG
The DNA here is from genome assembly GCF_031753505.1 of Anomalospiza imberbis. NCBI lineage: Eukaryota > Metazoa > Chordata > Aves > Passeriformes > Viduidae > Anomalospiza > Anomalospiza imberbis. Next base: position 103,014,017 of record NC_089683.1, read on the forward strand.
CACAGGAGAGATGCCGGTGGCAGCAGGGAGACCTGCACTGCTCCAGGCTGGGCACTCTGCTCTCCACCAAGCCTCTGGAATTGTGGTGCTGCTGAATCAGGGAAAAAAATCACAGATTTCCCAATTACACATCATCCCTCCTGTGGCCATAGCATTCTGGGATGCAGGAGGGACACTCAGAACCTTCATTATCTGTGTGTGCAGCAGAATAGGAGGTGTGAAAGGAGATGCTGCAGTCTGGGAACCAGTAAACTGCAGAAATATCCCTAGGAATTGTTTGTTATGGAAAAATTTTGCTCTTGGACCAACACTGCCAGCTCCCCCCTGCTTTCTGTGTGTGGGTGGTGTTTGCTGTTCATCAAGGCTTGACTTACATCACAGAGTGCTCCTGAGAAGGCCCTTGCCATATGACTTGGTGAGACCAGCTTTGGTCCAGGCTTCTCAAAATGTTTAAAGAAATAAAGAAAACGGGGGTGGGAGGATGGCAGAAACCTGCCCTGGGTGGAAAAGCTCCACTTGGATGTTTTGGTTTGGGAAGAGGCAGCAGAGGAAGGGAGTGGGTGAATGTGAAGGGAGCATTACCAAACCAGCCCCCACATGCATATTTCATCCTATCGTTATCAAAGTTTTATGAGCATCTGGTCTTGGCCCCAAAATCTATTCAATTGAGGGATTTTTTTTTTTTTTTAATCTATCTGGATTTGACTACAAGCAGAATCTGCTGTAATTCTCTTTCTTTTTTCCTCCCCCCCTATTGATTTTACCTGGGCTGGCTTTGCACAGGCAGAGCTGCGCAGACCTGAGCTCCACATGTGGCACATAAACCACGTGTGACATAGAGTAGCTGCTCATGGATTTTATTTCCCAAGGGAGAATTTGTCCAGGAGTGTCTCTGTTACTTAAAAACACTTTCTTATCCTTTTAAAGCCGGAGCAAACTGCAGGGCTTGGCAGTGCTGAACAGACTGGGGAGGAAAAGGGCAGGGAAAGGTGGGAATGGGCAAGAAGAGCCAGTTTTGTGCTATTCCTCCAGGAAGCAAAAGTTGTATAAAGACTTGGATGAACTTCTGGACACAAGCTCCCATCAGTTGTTGAATATCTTTTTGTTTATTTGATGATTTCAGTGCAGTGATAGTTTTTGTCCATCCAGAAAAATCCTCATTCCAGGGCCACAATCCATGGCTGAGTTCAATTTGACTTGTGGGTAATTTAAAACAGTGTCTTAAGGTTTGTTTTGAAGAAGCAAAGGAAAAAGGAAAGGAGAAAGGATAAAAAAAAAAAAAAGGTCTGAGCAGGTCAGCTCCCCTGTTATATTCAACCTTTAATTTCAAGATGCATTTGCAAAGTTCTGCCAGGACTGCAAACCTTGGAGGTTTTGAGGCTCTTGGGGAGTTTTTAGGAAGGCCTTCTGTTGCAGGTCTGAGGTAGCCAGATGTCCTGAGACATTACAGGCAGATAGGGCTCCCAGTGAGCTGGTTTGACAGGTGGGTTTGCTCAGTTTAAGGGACTTTATCCTTAAGTCTAGGGAGATTAACCTGAAATGAACATTTAATTTCACATTTATACAGCTATAAAACCATTTGTGCTTTTAGCATTTTTTTCCCTTTTGATGTGTTCAACAACATGTTCCCTTCTGTGCCTGTAGAGGGAGGGAGCCTGGCTGGAGAGGTCTTGGATGTGCTCCCACATTTTGCCATGGCCCCTTCCAGCAGCTCTGGGACCACAGGCCGGTCAAGCGGGAGAACTATTCTATGAACTGCTGGTGTTTTTCCAGAAATATCTCCCTGGGCATCCTGCCCCATGCTGTGGATGTCTCCCAGCCAAAGGCATTGAGAACAACTGGGAACTCCCACCTGATTTCCAATAGAGTGCTATGTCCTGGGCCTCTCTTAAAATCCTGCTGCAACACCCAGAACTTCAGGATACTTTAGAAATCCTCGAAGCACAGCTAAATTTCCCAAGAAAGGGTCTCAAGCGCAGTGACATTGGAAGGAGTGACCTGCCTTGTTTGGCTGTAATTTTACATATGTTATTTAACATATTCAACATATTTATTTACACATCACAATAAAACCCAGCTTCTGCTTCTTCTGACTTGCATTTGTGCTGAGGAGTTACCATGTTCCAGTGCTTCACCTTGCCCCAAGTATTAAGTGTCAGTCTCCCTCCTTTAGAAAAAGACCATGGATCCCTGGAACTTCACCACTAAAATGTGTGGGATGTGCAAGGGAGGGAAGAAAGAAAGAGTTTCTAGCTAAAAATATCTGATGTTAAACATTCAGGTTGGCCAAATAGCAGATAAATAAATAGTTTAAATATTTTCCAGGTCTAATTGTTCCTGTATTTAGTCTGGTCTTTACTTTACTGAACAAAAGTGAAAACAAGTAAAGTAGAGGATAAGCATAAATAGTTGGATTCTGCCAGAAATATTTAGAGTTTCTGCACTGCAGGAACCATGCATGGGTTTGTTTTTTGCTGGCTCCAGCCCTTTTGTTTGAACATTTATATATTTCTTGTGCCTAGTTAAGTAGAGCCAAACTGCTCCATGATTCCTTGAGTACAAACAGCCCAGAAAGTGGACAAAGTTAGGAAGGAGATACAAGCATTTCAGATGTGTCCCCCAGCCTAACCAGAATCTGTGGGATTGATCTACTCACCTTCTGGAGCATCATGAAAAATAAAGGGCTGATAAAATGGGCATTTAGAAAGTTAGGGAAAAAAGAAAAACAACCTAGGAAAAAAAATTAGAAGTACTAAAGACTTGGTTGAACAAAAATAGGAATAGCCACCTCACAGAAATGGCCAGCTTTAAATGTTACAGGTACAGCTATTTTTGTTCCAGAGGAAATGATGCAAATGTTAATTTAATAATAAATAAAAAAAAAAAAACTAGAAACTAAAAAAAAAAGAAGCAATTCATGTTGGCATTTTTATATTCACTCTGATTGACCCTGAATGCTGCTCAGAGAATGGTGCTGCACGGTGACATCCATAGTCTGGAGTCTGGGATACATCTCGGAGCAAGACAAGCCCTGCCATGGGAAAGGCACTGGAAATGTGGAACCTTTCAGGGTCATTCTGACCATCTGAATATTTCTGATTAAGTTTGAACAGACACAGTAGAAAATAACTCAGTTTCCTGGTAGTAATGTGAATATTCCCAGAAAAAAAAAAAAATCAATATTTTCTCCTGGATAATTTTGGTTTTACAGAATGTGCTGGAAAAATTGGTTTGATTTTTAATTCCCAAGCAAGTCCCATGATAGTCTGTGGCATTTTTTTTTAAGTGGACCCATGGAAATCTCTTGCAGAAAAGTGACAAGGACAAGTTCTTCCTCTCCCTATGAGGTAGAAGAACATTATCCTAAAAGTCTGGGAAGTACTACAAAGACAAGCTCAGTTTGCCTCTGAAAAGAATTTTGTTCCCCATTTTTTAGCTTGATTGCAACTCAATGAATAGAAAGATGAACACAAGGCTTTGATTCAGCCTTAAAACTGATTATCCTGGATAATTTTTTGTCTCTTAAGCTCTGTAGAAATTTCTCGTGACGTCCTTTGGGAGGACAAGGTGTTGTCTTTAGGTTTTCACTTGACCTGCAAGGACCACAGGACTAGACTTTTCTGCCCAGAGAACCTTGGGGATGTGGCTGCCACAGCTGGAAAGAGCCTGCTGGGTTGTTGGATGACTTTGGGTCCTTTAGACCCTTTAGATCTGTGGTCCAAAGTGAAGCCATGGACAGAACCCTTTGGGAGCCAGAAGGGCTGGAGATGCCTACTGCATGTTGCGGCAGAAACCCAAGATGATTTTTGAATGTTGATCTCAGTAAAAGTGTAACCATTCCCAGAGCAATCACCACCAAATTTAAAAAATAGCGGCAGGAAGAATTATTACTTGAGGGTTTTTAGCAATTACTCAAGTCAACATAATTTGCTGAAGTGGGTAATTCTTTATTGGATTGTGGTTTGACTTGAATCTGTTCTTTTTCCATTCCTGTTGTGCAACCTTCCCCTAATTCCTAATTTGCTTTTCTAGAAACTTTTCTGAGAACAAGCAGCAAGTTTTTGGTGTGAGTTGCTAGCAAAAAGCCAGCCCAGGGAGGGAAGGAAGGCTGAGTTGTCCTGTACAGCCCCCAAATCAGGTGTATTTCATTACTGGGCAGTGGATTCCAGTTGCTCCCATCTGCTGGTGTCACTTTTGGTGTGACTGGGTGTGTTGGGTTAAATTTTGTGTTGGTCACCATGAGGAACATGGGCATGGAGGACACCTTGGTAATCCCATGGAGTCACTGTGCCAAATGGCTGCACCCAGCCACCAGAGCAGCATCAAATGGACGGGCATGGCTACCAGAATGAAAATTGGCAATTCCTGCCAGCTCTGCTTGGGCTTAATTTCTCTCTGTTGCTCTGTGGGACCACCCACCCTCAGGGAGGTAGAGATGAGATAGAGGATAATCTCACAGTTATCCTTAAAAAGGTGCTTAAGGGAGTGTACAGACCCCAGGAGCCAAAGGTGAAACCAACTCTTACTGTGATTGCTGTGAGCTTACAAAGTTCCAGGCACCTTTAGGCTAAATGTGAATATCAAACACCAAATTATCTCAACCTACAAAAAACTTCAGTGTTCTGTGTGGTCTAAAAATATCCTTTGTTATCCGTGAGACAGTCCTGGGTGAGGTCAATAAAATAAAATATGCTGCAACCCTCAAATTTAGGTTCATGTTCTCATGTTCAATACGAAAATCAAAGGGACAGGAGAAGGATTGTTTCCCATGGCTGAAGAGCAAAGTACATGCATTAGCTTAATAATATTAGTTGTGAGATGCAGAGATAAGAGAGGTGGGCGGGGAGCAGCAGTTCCCATCTGAGCCCTAATGGGGACTGTGGGAAAACTCCAGTGAGCAAACCCCAAACCGGGTGAAAGTCGTTGCAGCTGAAACCCATTACACACCCCAACTCAGCCCAAGCTGGCAGGGGTTTTGCAAACCTTTTGATGAACCTGGGCTGAGTTTTAAGCTAATCTGGCCTGAGTTAGAGAGTCAGGTGGAAGTGCTCTTATTTGGGCTGAGTTATGCTCTGTGTTTGAACTCGAAAGCCAATGTGAAATTTAGGATGAGAGAAACCAACACAGACCCAGAGAACTGAAGAAGATGTTTATGGAGCTGTGGAAAACCAGCTCACCCAATTCTCTTGGTACCATTTTGTTAAATTTGATGTCATTCGTGGCTATGTTTAGAAGGGCTCAGCCAATTCTTGTTTATGACTTTTCTCAGAAATTCTCATTTATGTGCTGTTTCCACCACATTGTTGGAGGGCAGATCTGTGTTAAACACTCAGAGAGTGCCAGTGAAATGAAAACAAGATGAAATAAAATTTCCAGGTTCTGTTATAATTTCTTCAGTGCAGAAAGAGTATTTCTGCTTATTCAAACCTAGAAAAAGCAGTACAGAACTGTAGCATGGTTTGGGTTAGAAGGGACCTTAAAGATCCTCTATTTCTATCCTCCATCATTCATGGCAATATTATTTCTTTTAAGAACAGTGGAGCCTTGTGGGACAGCTTCTGTTGTACCTCTGGGCATGATGAACATGTGTCCCACAGTGCTTCTTTCTCCTCTTTGGTGGCACTTGTGCCAAGGTGGCAGGTTTTTGTGCAGCCCTTTCCACGCAGGTGCTGCTGCACAAAGGAAAAGCCAGCAAGCAAAATCCATACTCCTGGATCTCGCCCTGCTTTTATTACCTAGGCACATGTTGCTACACACCTTACATCTGCTGAGGAGGTGGGTGGTCTTTCACTCCATCTTCAAGGTGAAAAGGCAGCTTGTAACTGGTCATCTGGTGGAGCAGGAAAGCTTGGACCTGCCCGGTCCTGCTTTTTTTTTTTTTTTTAATTTTCCCTGGGAAAATGATACAAAAAACAAATGTAGGGAGTCAGAGTTACATTTAAATGTTCAGCTAGGCTCTCAGCTAGTTTTGTTTAAGGGAATTTCTGCTGAATCCTGAGCAGCTCAGCCAGATGATGTTGGCAGTGTAAGCATGTGGCTACTTGCAGTCAAAATATGAAGTTGGCTTAATGCTTTTTAAAAATATAAAATTAAACGTATTTGCTGATTGCGGAAGAGTGTGTCCTGTGAATGAAGTGCTTCACTTTAGGGTGATATGTTGTGACTTCTGAAAATTTGAAATACCTGTTATGGATCAGCTCTCACTTAGTGGGGACTGTATTTGTCAGGCAGTGATTGAAGTTGCAAATCAGTATTCTCCAATCCTGGAATTTCCAATGGGGAGGCAGATAGCTGCAAAAACATCAGTTTTAAGAATAAAATAAAATGAAACAAGCAGTAATAAGAAAAAAAAAGTACTTGACAGGCAAATTTGGTGTTACACATTCTGCATTTCTTTTCAGTCTTTCAAACTTTCTGAACACTATAATTTGTTCCTAGTGTTAGCATCACTATCATCAAAGATGTTGGACTCTATTAGCTCAGCTGTCTAAGGGATGTCTTTTTAAAAAGGAGGAGAGTAGGGGGGGAAAAAAACCCCTACCCCACCAACAAATTCAGCCACTTGAATTTAAGCATAAGCACTTTTCTTACCACGTCTCGTATGTGCAATCAAGGCAAAGACAGCAGGAGAAATCTCAGTCAACTGCTCACTTGCCCCAAGACAGGCAGAGGTTTTGCATTAGCTGTGGCTTTGTTGAGGTTACTCTTTCCAAGCAGGAATGCTGTGTGGAATGACTTGTGCCACAGCATGGACCGAAATTTGGGTTAAACAAAGCCTGTCATTTTATGTAGCAGTTCAAAAATGCCTCTCAGTGGATGTTTCTTTCTGCCCATCATTTTTCCTGCATTTTGCTTTGACTACATGTGCAAACCTGATCAGCTGTGGTCTTGCTTTGCCTCTTTTCTGTTTGCAGTTATTAGCAGGATACAGCCTTTGTCAGATGAATTATTTATTTGAAATGATTTATCAATTAGTTCTGTTGATGAATTAATAAATAGATCAGGTTTGCGCATGTAGTCAAAGCAAAATGCAGGTTTGCCTTCAAAACTGGATGGTGCACGTGGCATTTTCCGTTTGGTTGGAGGAAAAGAACTCTTTAAGACTGGTTTTAATGGCCAACATGGGAACTTAAGCATGGAAAATTTACTTTCTGTGAGCACCCCTCATATTTGCTTGAAATTCTCTCTTTATTTTGGGGCAATCCATGATGGTACCTTCTTGCATTGGGGTAGCCAAAGGAAACAACAAGGGAGACATGAAGTCAGCCCAAACTGACAAAACAAAATTTCAATGAACATTCCTGGGAGATATTTGCAGGGTGTCACCAGCTTTGCTCACGTCTGTTGTTCATACTTCAAAATGTGGTTTTTTATGCAGAACATAGGCCAGAGATTTTTTTTTTAAATGTTAGGATTCCAACTTTTTTTTTCTGGGTTTTAGAGCATTTGCCATTCAATTCATATATCAGCAATTATGTTATCATGAAAGCCTCTATATAAAATGAACATGACCGAGGATGAGGGTGGTTCTTTCCCATTGCTAATTCTCTACTAGGAAAAAAAAAGAAAAAAAACAAACTTGTGTTAATTTCTCCAGTGCCTCTAATGTGATTTGCTTAAATATGTACTAGACACTGAGGGATATTGGACACATGTGTGATCCTTGAAGGGAATGAAGATCATTTGTGTGTTCTCTGCTTCCTCTTGATTTTGTAGTGTTTGGTGAATCCAAGATGTTTTGGGGCAGGGACTTCTGGATCCATGGGACTGTGGAAGAGGGAATGCAGTGAGAGAGACAGAATCTGTCATGACTGAGCCACAAGTGATGGAAATGCGCTGTAGACTAATTTGTTCCTCGTGGAAGAATTACAAGATTTGGGATGGATATATGTCAAAATGAATGGTTTGCTGCAGGAATGTGTGTGGGATGAGACTGGATTTAGTCAAGTAGGGAGAGACAGAGGGGCTTTGGGGTTTGTTTACATAGGGAGGAAAACAGCAGGAGATGGTGGTGGGGACAGGGAGGTGATTGCCCAGGGCACTGGGTAATGAATTTCCCAAAGTGGTTGATGTTTTGCCTGCGCATGGATACGGAGCCAGACCTTTATATGTTTTCAGAAGTGTTGGGTTATAAACATATCCAGAAAACAATGTATTTAGTCCCCAAGGTGAGGAAAATGAGCAGCCCCGGATTCTAGAACTGATTGTGTTCCACAGGCTTTAGTGACTTTACCACTTTCATGCACGGAAAACTTTTTTCTGATGCACTTGGAAACTTTCCCTCCAGTTCCTTTACTGTTTGAAATGACCTTTCTCTTTCAGTCAAATATATAAATTGAATTTGTAAGTACAGAGATGCTGCTCACCTGTCACTGAACCTCTGGAGGAAGAGGCTCTGATGGGAGCTCTGTTTTCTGCTGATTTGGGGGTGTATGGCAGCTCTGGCCTTCACTGCTCGATGATCTGGGGACTCATTTGGGCAGAAGGTGACCCAGATTCCCGTTCTCCCTGCCTGACTCAGATTAGGGCTGTTTTTCACAATAACCCCTCCAAAGAAATGCACGATCTGGAGAACCTCTGCTGAATACCGTAATGGCACTTGAGGTTTGGGCTGGTTAGTTACATCAGATGAAGCAAAAACAACTTCCTGACAATAGAAGAAACCATTCCCATTGTGAGTGAAAATCATTTTCAAACATGAAAATGCACCAGCTGGGTCAAGTAATGCTTATGAAAAATTCTCAGGTGTTACTTTGATATGCTCAGCGAAGGAACTTTAATTTAATGGGATTCAGTTGAAAAGAACCAATCAAGGAACAGTGGAAAAGCTGAATGCCCAACATAAATACCTGCAGTTCCACCCAGACAATACCATTGTTGGGCTGTAATCAGGAGAGGACTTTCAAACAATGGCTGGAGGCGTCCCTGGCCAGTCAGTGCAGGTAACACGCTCGATGACTAATGCCTGGTGTGTATCTGGGTACACACATCACTGTTTACTAATCTTTTCCTTTCTTAGTCATCCTCAAGAGACTCCTCAAAGCAGCACGGGGACGCCAGGCACTTTTTACAATAAGCAATGTTGTGTTTGTGATACAAGTTGCTGGATGCAGAATTCAACTTTGCTGTAGCTGTGGTTCGCTTGAATGATCTTGACCTGATCTTGGAGGGTTTGAAAGGCTAATCCATTCATTCCTATTCCAGACATACACAGATTAGGCTTCTGTTGAAACAACTTGCACTTTTGAAATAGCAACAAAACTGCAATCGGCTTTGCATGTGTCTTAAATTTCAAGCCTGGGGAATGATACTGGCCTTTGTGCCCTTCCTTTGCTCCCTTCCCCAAGGAGCACAACTGTGCTGGTCAGCCACAGTGCACTCTTTCTAGCTGGTAAATTCAGCAGCTGGAGCTCCTAGGCATGGCTTCTACTTGATTTCTAGTTTGGGTACGCTGTGTAGCTTCAGTATGAGGTGAGCTGATAAGTTGTCTTATGTGAGTGGGCTTCAAGTGCAGTTTATCTTGCTTCAACATTTACTTTCTTTTGCAGAGTTTTAAACAAGTCTCTCATGAAAAAAGGAAAAAAGGGGGAAAAATAGCCTGGTGGCTTTGAAATAGTCACTTCTTATTTCTCTTTTCAGGTATCAGGTGCTAACAGAAATGTTTCACAGCCAGATCATGCACTGGAGCAAGTGGCATCTGGTCTATACATCCTCATAGATCTATGGAGATACACCCACTGTCCCCACAAGTACGTGCCTGTGGGCACCTGCACCTAGCTGTGGGTGCCTGTACTTAGCTGATGAGCTCTGATTAGGCATTGATAATTTTCATGTTGGTCTGTGCTGTGAGCTGCAGGTAATGGTGTGCTGGGGAGCTGTGCACAGCCTGCACGTGTGGGCGGCTGTTTGTTTGTGCCTGTTACCAACCGTGAAGGTCAGAGCCTTGATGGGGCAGTGTCTGAGCTTCACTTGAACTTGGAAAGCAAAGATACAGATGTCTCAAGGAGCAGGATGGGAATGGGGCAGTCTGGTGAGTGTCCATAAAGAAGTGACACCAGTTGTCCACCCCCTGTGCACCTGCTGATGTATGCACATGTGCAACCGTGTATATACGTATAGAATCATTATATATGTCCTTTCCATGGAAGTATCTATGTGCAAATTCATCTAATGCCAATCAGAAGAGCACAGAATAGTTTGGGTTGGAAGGGACCTTAAACATCATCTAAAAGCCATCTTAAAACACTGGACAGTTTCCTTGTCTAACATGATACTGTATAAATCTGCCCTGTGGTCCCTGGCTTGTCCAGCTCCATCTTAGGAATGATTTTCTTTGGCACTTGTTCCTTTCATGCAGCAGAATTATGATCCCAGGTACATAGTGGTGACTTTGGTACTTTATATTTCCCTTTTGTGAGCAAAGAGGAGAGTTCTGGGGAGGCATGGGCTTCCCTTCAGTGTGTCTGGGACTTCACAAGTGAGCAAGCCTCGTGCAGTCCACAGACCTGACACAGGCTACTGGAAAGAAATTGTGTCCCCAGATGGAAAGGTTCTGGTAAGCTTGCATGGACTATTGGCCAGCCCCCTTTCAAAGGAGAATTTGAATAAGTGCCTGCCTCTGAACTGCTTGTAAAAATGGTACTTTTGGACATATCTATTGTTGGACCAGCCATGGAAAGGCACTGCACCAAGGAGAGCTCCTCCGTGGTCGCTGCCGCTGCAGCCTTGATCGACGAGGGTGCCTTGCCAGGCTGGGATGTCTTAGGGCTGCGAGTGGGGGAATTCTCCACAGAGTTGGAGATACAAAGAGTGATTTCCTGCTGCATATTTACAGCCGGCACAGCAGCGTGGTGCGGGCAGGCGGCCGATGCGGGCTGCATAATGAATGAACCGGCGCCTTCCCCGCCCCGCAGCGAGCTCCCGAGCCATTCAAACCCTGCGCCTTGACTTGGGGCTACGGCAGCACGTCCCGCTCCGACCCTTCACGTGGGCTGCGTTACACTGACAAAGAAAAAGGCTTTTTGTATTGTCTCTGCCAGGCTGACCTTTAGAGTGTTTACTTTTCAATCAGCTTTAAGCGGGCGAGCTTGAACTCCCCCGCGTGAGCAAGTTCAGCGCCGGAGCGCTCTGGCCCAAACATTTGCCAAGATAACGCCGAAGTGACAAATAAACACGAGTTGTTTTTACAGGTGTAAAATCAACAGATCAAATGCTGACCCTGGCCGTGGTGGTGAAGCCGGCCAGCGTTGTGTTTGAAGAATACCACTGCATCATTTACACTTGCAAACCCTTTGTAATCTTAATCTCTTTGTGGCTTTTATGTTATACTGGCCCCCCAAGGTTAAAGAAAGAGATTTAGACCTTAAACACAAATCCAGCCTTCAAGCTCTGGAATTATCTTTGCCTTTAAATGCAACTGATCAATGCCCATTTCTTTTGAAAATAAAACCCTTTTGAACCTTGAAAGCCTTCCACTGTTGAGCTATGTCTAAGTGCCACATGGGGAAATGGGCAGAAAAAAAGCCCATTTTTCCCTTAGTGCTTGCATTAGAGGTCCTAAAGTTCAGTCCAACGCAATCAATTTAATTGGCGCTAGCTCTAGTGACAAATTATACTGGTTTACACTCAAGTGTAGCACAGATTCCTCAAACGCTGGGAAAGAAGGGAGATACACTTCTTGGTCTCTACTTAAAGAGGGCAACAGTATTGAAAAAGGAGCACATTTAATTTATCACTGTCAGAGCAGGTGCAAAGTTTAATTCTAACTAAAAGCATTAAACAATTAACCCAGACAGTCTGGCCCTTCGGAAAACGCTCAGTTGCAGGGAACACATGGACCAGATTGCCAATGGAAAAAAGTCATGGCTCCTCTTTTATTTAAATGAATATCTCCTACCACTTTAAAAAAAAAAAAAAAAAAAAAAAAAAAAAAAAAAAAAAAAAAGAAAAAAAGAAAAAGGGAAAGAACTTCATAGACTTCTGAAAATAAGTGAATAAAATCTAAGATGGGAAACTCCATCAGAGTAGCAGCAAATAGCTGTCATTTAAGTAATTCATTGATCTTTGATACTCTGTGAATTAGGGAATCTATAACCTGCTGATACCATCTCTCTATAGTATGCCTTTCAAAGTGCCTGGCTACTGGTTTTTTTTCTGCAAGGTAATGTGCTCCTTAGGCTGGGTTTTATCCCTTTGGCACACTGAAGAAACACAAGGGCTCTTTGCAAACCAAGCATGGCTTGCCCAGAGGCATTTGCAACCTGCGGTTTCGATTTCACAGAGGAGATTCCCCCAAACTGAGGTCCCATTGGAAAAAGCTGGTAAATCCGTCCTTCAATAATCCTTCCTTCAACAGCAGAGTGAGGTCCCACAGCTACAGCAGACATCAGTGCTGGTGTGAATTTAAACAATGCTTTGGCAGGTAAAAATAGCTTTGGATGAGGGGCTGAGAGTGGTATAGGTGGTGCAGAATTTGGGGCTAAAAAATCACATTGTGGAGGAGAGCTTGTAGAGTCACTCTCAGATGGCAAGTTTGAGTTAGTTTTGTATCCATGGGTTATGCATTTACAGTAAAATCCATCTTTCCACGTTTTAAGAGGAAGAACAATCAGGTGTTTTCTCCAAAATAATCTCATGTGTATTGTGAAAAAGTGAACTCTTCAGTAGAATTAGCAAAGGAAGGGCTCAAATCCTTCCACGGGGTCTCTGGGCATCCTCACGGTCTTCTCAAAGTGGGTAAAAATTCCTGTCATTTCTAGTATGTTTTGTGTTGGTCTAAATTTGAATAGCCAAGGCAATTTAGAAATCTGTCCTTTCTTTCTGAGCCTTTATAAAATATGTGTCTGCGGAGGATAAATCGCTTCATTATATTCCATTATTTTGTGGATAACGTGTTGGTGATATCGAAACAATGAGAATAATAATATTGTTCCCACTCCAGTGCCATCAACAGATTCCCTCCTTCCACCATCATTTCAGCATCATTACCATGTCTCATTGCTTAGACCTTAGGTAGCCAATTTTGAAGCAATTCATCCTCACAAGAAATGCCAAATGCCCATGTCAGGCGTTCAGGCTGCATTTTTCAAACTCCCAGGTACAAAGCCATGCAGGCTCAAGGGGTTGGATGCTTTTATGATATTGTGTAAACAGAGCTGGTGTGCTTCAAATGTATTAGAAATGTGACTTTTTTCCTTATTTTTTGAAACCTGCCAAGCGTGCTATTGAGCAAAGACTCATTTTCAGACACGCAGGAGCAGTGCAAATGGCTTGAAATTAGGTGGGATTTTTGCTTATGTATCTGTGAATAGGAATTTAACTCTGCAATTTATAGAGAACTTATACTTGAGACCTGGAACAGCACAGAAAGGAGATGTGTGGGATTTTGGTGGATTTTGTGGCTCCTGCCCTGTGTTTGCCTTCCTTCCTCATCCTTTTGGGATTTGTTGATGTGGTGGATGAGACTGGGGCCACTCTGGGAATGGGTGCATCCCGTACCAGTACCTGCCGAAGGTGCAGCCACAGCTGGGAACTCCCAGGAGAAGGAAGCAGAAGGAAAATGCAAAAGCACACAGAAAAACTTTGCTGAGACAATTTTCCCAGTTCTCCCTTCCTTTCTCCCAGAGATTTTTAAATTGTTTTTATCCCTTCAAGTCTAAAACCATTTATTACAAATACCAACATGAATTTCCTTGTAGTAGGATAAGCACTCAGCTGCTCCACTTATTGGAGTGCTGCAACATAAACAAACCCAGACCCAATGATTTCTGCAGCAAATCCTTCCTTTGGTGGGGAGTGGTGTTCCTGCTCTGCAATCAAGCTGGTGTTTGCATCCTAACAACACGTTCTGAATGACAGGATCCCACATGTACTTTTATACAGCAGAGAGATAAGGGGAGGCAGAGGAAGGAATACAAATGATCCGCTCGATAATGGCCCTGGCTGTTCTTTGTGTGTTGGGGTGGCACAAGTAAGAGGCAAAGCAAAAAAAAAAAAAAAAACAAACCCTGGTTGTGTTCTGGTGCCAGCCATGAAACTTTAGGTCTTGTCTGCTTTAGTCTCACCAAGGGCCAGGTTGGATCAGAATGAGTCTGGTGAAGCTGTCCCCAGTGAAAAAGTGACAAAATTGGATTATTTTATATCAGTTTTGTATGTCGGCCTTTCTAGGATTTGTTGTCAAGATTTTCCTTTCAGTCCTGAAAGGAATGAGCAGAATGAGAAGAATGAGGATGAGCAACAATTGCAATTAAAACTGTGATGTTTTTTATAGTCACAGGACTCCACAAACTGTGACTTGAAGAAAAGTATCAAGTTTCCAGATCTTACATTCAAAATCTGGTACATTCAAGATCTGGTACAATCCAGTCCCTAAAATTGATGTTTATTGCTTCCTTCCTTTAAAACTCCTGGCATCTGAAAATGCGATGGGTTAGAGAGCTGGGAATTCCACTTCAGAGCAACACCAAGATGCCAACAAGAAGGTTCTCCAGCTGCCATCATGGTGGAGCATGGAACATGATGGAGCCCATAGCCCTAAAGTAGCTCTGGTCTACCTGCTCTGTCTTACTTCAGAGAAAAAGAACCTGGATTTGTTCTCACTTACACCACTGAAGGATTTGTTGGGTATTATAACCTTAAAGTATAATTTCTCACAGCTTTTGAGTCTTTCAGTCATAACATAATAGCCACAGCGAACTAATTTGGCCCAATGTAAAAATAACAATACAATAAAAGCAAAAACATTTCTCTATCTTTAAGTTACATTGTAACAAATAAATTGAGTTCAGTAAACTGGGAAAAGATCCCACCTTAAATTAGATCAAAATGGAAGGTGTTGACCATATCCCAGACAGTATTTTGAGGAGGTCAAATCCAAACACTTTTTTTTTCCCTGCCACAACTCAGTTTCTCTGGAAAATTTTGAATATTCCTTGCAAATGGGAGCAGCCCTTTACTTCTGTCATAAGAGGAGGTGGAATTTTCTCTTCAGCCATATAGTTGTATAATCCCCTTTTTCAGTGTGTTATGCCACTACCCTTGATCTTGGTACAAGGTGATGAAATCTCCAGGTTTTATTGAACTTTTTCTTTTCTATTATGCAGCCTTTTATATCAGTTTTATGTGGATCACCTTGCAGTTGGCTCAAATGTCTACTTCCTTGGTGCTCTGGGAATGAAGGAACCCCTCTGTGATAGATTATGTGTCCACTTGAGGAGCATTTGCTCAAAGCCCCATCCAACTGGACCTTGAATTGAGTAAAGTTATGTCCCAGAAACCTGGTCCTCCTTGGGATGCTAAACAGAGTAGGGGAAGGCTGAGAAGCCTTCCATAAAATGAGGTAACAAAAAAAAAAAAATCTGTGAATGGAGCAGGGCAGGATGAACTAATCAGTGCTGAATGTGTGATGCTCCCCATGGGATTCACCCAATTCAGGCTACGAGTAGAGAAAATATTTAAGTGTGTCCTAAAGTGTGTCTTACACTTGAGTAGCATTTACATTCTTATCTAAGGTAAAGCAATTGCTTCAGTCTCCCCATTAAAATGGAAATTATCAGGAATTGGAGTCTCTGTGACTTCAACAGGTGTGGGGTCAGGCCCACCCCATGATAGCAAAGCAGGTTTCCTTATGGAATCCTGGTGCAAGCTTCCTTGGATTTACCTTCCTGGGGAAATGTTCCACAGGGAGCCCAGAGGGCAAAATCCACCCCTGCCGTAAACCATACACCAGGATGCCAAACCTGGGTGTGCCCCTGGCCTTTTGTCCAAAGTCTCTGTCAGGAACCTGTGAAGAGCCAGAAGCGAAAAGGGAAAGCTGCTCATAGTGCGCTGATTCTGGCGGAGCGCAGAAGGGGTTTTGTTGATGCGTTCTTTAAAAGCATGATCTGCTTTCTGCTGCTAGTTAAAGAGTGTAGTGGCAGTCTTTAGTGGCTGTGTCAATGTAGCCCATGTTATTATGTACAGATGTGCCAGCTGCAAGTAGGCATTATCTCTTTGATAGTGCTAAGCACTTTACAGTGGGTCAGGGAAGTGCAGCTCTCAACCAATAGATCTAATTGCAATCCTTTTATGTTCTCTATGATTGCAGGTTTCTCCAGCACTATAAACAAATAGTAATCAACTAAACCTGTTACCTCTGAGCAGCGATGTCACGATATGAAATATTAACTGTTCCAAATACAGTAATGATGGTTTAAAACTATATTTGTTCTTGAAGGTAAAAAATAAGGGGGAAAACCAGGAGTGCTAGCACTGGCAGCATGAAGAGCCCTCTGGCTCTCTTTCCTCTAATGAAAAATTGTGTCTGTGTACGACATGTTTTATGTGGTCAAATACAGTGTAAATATTGTGTACATCTTTTGCTATTGCAACAACATATCAACAGCACCACAAATAATCTCTGCCTCCAAATCTACATTTTTCAAAGACACTGTTATGTTAATACAAGAAAAAGTTGTGTTGTCTTAGCTCAAGAAATGCTAGACATGGGCCTTGGATGTGTGGCTGATGAGATGGAGTGGAGAAAGGCCTGGTTTCACCATTTTTTTTCCCATATCTTGGGAGAATTTTTGTGGACACTCTTTCTGTGTGTTTGGCTTCCTGGGATTTTGGTGAGAGTGAAAGGAGAAGTTATTTAAGGAGCAAACTTTTTAAGTCCTTAAACTGAGAAGTGTCTCCTCATGCTTGCAAGCTGGACAGTTTTGGGTTTTGGCCAAGTCTGATTAGGAAATGGGTCCCAGGGACCTGATACTGCCCATGTTATTGTGCTTTCTTGATCTGAGAAGCCTTGGCTTGGGCTGGCACATAGTAATTCCCTACTGGCCCAACCCCAAAGCCAGAATTAAACATTTTTTATGGAGCAGCTGGTGGAGTTTGAGGGCCTGTGCCTCTGCACAATTTAGTTTGCTGGTTGGTTATAGGTGCTGATACCTGAATGCACATGAGGTGTCCATGGCTTAGACATCAGCTCCTTGGATATTGGAGGAGCCCCGGGAAACAGCCTGAGCATCTTGGAGCACTGAAATGGGGACTTTCCACGTAAATTGATCATGAAGGAGAGTTTATGAAATTTTTCACGGTTTTGGGATTTAATCAGCTCTGATCGATGCAGCCCTAATGCAAGGTGAACTTGTTGATCGCTTCCACTGGAGGGTAAAAAAGCCCAAGGAAAAGCCAGGGCCCTATGTGCAGCGTGGGTTTCCTCTTGCTCTCATGCTGATGCAAAGCAAAGTAATTAGCTGAGCATTGAGGCTACTCATTGTTACTCATACAGAGGCATAAATAACCCGGCCAACGCCTTCCCACCCCCACCTGCATCTGCCTCTTTCCCGGTGTGCCCCCCCTTTTGTCCCAGGGGCACCCCAGGCTGACCCCCCACCCCAGCGCCCGGCTGAAGGGGGTCAGTGTTAGGCTGGGCTTTGTGCCTCCTCCACGCCCTCAGCTCCCACTCATCCGGGGAGTGAGAGATGGAGATTGGGAATTAAAATGTCTTTAAAAAGAAAATAAGCTTTTGTATCAGCCAGCTGGCGAAAGGATAAAGGACTGTGCTCACAAGATGCAATCAAAATTCAACAGTGTTTTATTAAACATGTAATATTACCAAACTAAACAAAAGAGCCCTCAATGGCTGGGAATACAATGCGATACAATTTATTTTATTTTTTTTCCCATGGTGTGTCATTCATACAAAAGTGTCATTGAGCATTCGGCTCCCAGTTACAAGCTGCACATGCAAATACCAGTACACGTGGTGGGCCAGGCAGTGGAATGCAATGTGTCCTGCAGGTAGATCACAGATAATTCAGGTTTTTTCCTGGATAACTGTTGCTAATGCACAGGGAGAATGGGTAGCTTACAGAAATAACCAGCCAAATAAGCCAAGTTTAACTGTCTGCTAAGGACCTTGATCAGTAAACAGTTTACCAGGTGATTTTCTCCAAGCCAGCCCTGTATGCAGGCTCCTGCCCCAGCACCTCACCCACAAAGGCTGAAAATCAGCACCTGATTTTGCCCTTTATGTTGATTTTTATATTCTACTCTCGTAGAATAGCACCTAATAGAAGTTGGTTTCTAAAAGATAGAATGCTGTGAACAACACTGAACAAAACATTTAGATACTCCTCTATTTCCATGGTTAGTTTTGTACCAGTACAGATGTAAACCCAATACAGAGTCTGGGCACCTGGATCAGACCTAGGTTTTGCAGACACAAAACTGCTTATATCTGACAGGTTTTGGAGATTCCTGTCAATGGAAGAGAACAGAATGGTGAAATGAGGATGTTGGAGCCCTTCTCCAGGTCCTGCTGAGGTGCTCATGCTGTGAAGGGATGGGAGCATGGGCTGGAAGGGCTAACACCTCCATCCCAGACTGTTAATTCCGCCTTGAGCTGGGTGTAAAGGACAGCTTCAAGTGCAAGGCAGAGGTGAATTAGTTATAATTATCTCCAAAGAACAATCAACAATTAAATTGCATTATTAACTCTGAATCTCACTGGAAATATGTGCTATCTTTCTTTTAAATACCTGAGGTATAGCTCTTCCCCTGACTATATTTACTCAGTGAATTTTGGTCCCTTAAAGGACTGGCAGCTGAACAATCTATCAATTAAAAAGAGGGGGGGTGGGGGGGGAGGAAATTGTGCCTGGCCTTCATCAGCTCAGGCAAGTGAATTGGTGTAAAGGTGTTTGTGAACAGCAGTCTGGGAGCAACTCGTCTGCAAAAGCTTTTCTTCCCTGTAGAACCCCAAAGGCAAGGCAGCATGGAAGGAAAAAAAGCAAAACCAAAATCACTAAGAAGCCCTAACCTTGTAACATACAGTTTTTGCTAAAAATATATATTAATAATATATTATTGAGCGGGCATAGATGAAGAAGGCCAGGGAAAGCGTAAGCAATAAGAGTGTGAGCAAGGTCAGTGTTCCTTGCCCGAGGACAGCACAATCAATAAGAGCTGGTCAATACCTGCTTTATTACTACACTCCCACTCCAAGCAAAATCGTTTTAAAATTAAGAATATATTTTGCAAAACTGAATTAACGATATTGAATATTTTGCTCTTTGATATGAGTAGCCTTCAAAATCAAATTATTAAATATGGAAAAGAGCATATTGGTTCAGCTAAGAATTTTTTTTTGTCCCTGGAAAGGAAGTGGCTGGTTTGTGATTCTCACTTGTGCCTGGGCATTAAATTACGCTGGATGCTGCCCCCGCCTTTCCTTGAAAGGTGGAATGCAAAGATATTTGGGTTTGTTTCCAAATGGCTCCTTTTCTTGCTTTGGAGATGAAATACTGATGGATAAAGCTGAGTGTGTAAAATGGAGACTGGCAGTAAACTTCTGCAGATGTGGAGATGTTTGTCTCTCCCGGCTCGGCACCCAGAGGATTCAGCCCATCCTAAAACCGCACAACTTTGTGAACCATCCCCACCTTTCCCCCTGCTTTTTGGGCTTCCCAGCTGATTCACTGGGAGCACATATTGATGGTGTTAATTTGGAGCTGGCGTGGAGGCTTGCTGCAGGCAGGTTACTCAGCAAGGCAGTATCAAAGGGTGAGACACCATCCGTCCCTGCTCCCTAGGGCAGCTCTGGCTCTGCTGGATTGTGCCAGGTCACTCCCACCTTTTGCTCCAAAGTTTAGAGCCTGCAGTAAATTGAGCAAATCTTGTTTCATTGGGTTAAAATGATTACATGGGTTTAGGATGGCCATTTATCACGCTGAATTTTGTTTCTTTTGGAGGGAAGGGAAGAGAAGCTCTTTTATTTAGCTGAGTCTGTGTTTTGAAGGCTTAGCTTCGGTGTGAGCTTTGCAGGGATGCTGCCAGTCCTGCAGTGGTGGTGTGAGAGGGAGACCAGTGGGTGCAGAGCAGCTGGCTGGGGAGCTTCCATTTCCAACATTTGGCCTGGGGGGATCTTGGTCTGGTGTTCAGATGTATGGCTCAAGCCTGGGTCAGAGCTTTCTGCCTGCAGGAAAATGCTGATAATAGCCAATTGCCAACCTCATCTCACGCAGCAGGGTCTCAGGGATGCTGCTCCTCTCCTCTCTTGTTGCCCTCTCCAAATCCCTCCAGTGCCTTGCTGGTGTCTGCCATGCACTCCCTTGTTGACATTTGTTTTGCAGGAGTTATCAGCTGCTGGATGCAGGTAGGACATGAGATGGCAATCTCCCCTGAAATCGTGAGATATTGAAAAGACTCAGGCCTTTAGGGTTGGTTTGTTGGTTGGGGTTTTTTTTAAGTTTTACTCTTTTATTTTTTGCTGCTTGACTGCTTCATCTAATTCTCCTTGAAACATTTAGACATGATTCTCCCAGGGTATACTGGGAGCTTTCTCCCTAAAACTTTGTCCTGGCTCTTTGAGCATCAAGAGCTGGATGCTTGAGCTCCAAAGCAAAATCCTTTGCTTTTTGTTGTATTGATTGAAATGCTGTAAAATGCATTTCTCTTTCAAAGCCCTGGTGCTGCCCCTCCTTGTGAGGACCAAGCTGCCTTCAACCCCAGCAGCTCTACAGGGGTGGTTTTCAAATTGATGAAGCCTGACATGCAGTTTTTGTGGCTGCTTAACCATATCTGGTACCTTCCGGAGGACGCTGGAGAGATTTAACCCAGCAGCTTTTGACCAATGCAGAGATACCCTTGGGACTTCTGATGGGGATGGAGGCTTAGACCCAAACTTGTGAGGGGAGAGGTTTGAACTCCCATCACCTCTTCTCTGCATCTCTCAGTCTGAGAGGACTTGAGTTTATGTTGTTTTGGGGGCACCAAAGACCTGGCTTGGATATTACTGGTTACATTTTCAATTAAGGAGGGCTTTCACCACCTGTAACTGTGGTAGTGGCTCTGATGCAGCAATTGCCTCTGTTCAGCCCAAAATCCAAGTTAGAGGAACCTTCCTTAATTATCTCCAGGGTAAAAGAAAGGGAAATGGTTGTGTAGTAGCAGGAACATCAAGCTTTTAAGAAGAGAAAGCTCAAATCATTTGTAGCTGTTTCCCTTGCAAATTTGGAGGAGGGAGGGAAGGATCCCTAAAGTTCATGGTCTTAAGTTCTTGATATTGGGATGGTTTAGTGATGCCCAGCACTTCCTCCAAAGGTCTTTGTAGGGAGAACTGATACATCTGTTGTTTTCCTCTTGTACAAATTTGGTGGATGTGCAGCAAGAGTACATTGAAACAGGTCCTAATGACATTTTTGTTGGCAGGGAAAGGGGAAGTAAGCATATTAAGCAATTCAGAAGAAAAAAAATTTGGAAAAATTAAAAACCTGAATCCAGGGTGATCTCTGACACCCCTGACCCCAGCATTGTGGACAAATTTTATCAGTTTAGTTCTGGACCTTTGCTGCTGCATCCTTGGGGATTCCCTCTCATCTTGGGCATTGTTGAAGGGGATGGGTGGCTGTCCCTCCTGCTTTGTAAATATAACTAGGCTTCATAAGCATTTTTAAAGAAAAATATCAGAGGCTGACTGGTGGGTTAATGGGAGATCAAGACAGCTGAACCTTGGGAACAGAGGGAGAGGAAGGAAGAGTGTTATACAAAAAGAGCTAATGGCAAAACCTAAAAAGTGGGATTGGTGGCAAACTTCTTTTTTGTGTGCTGGAGCAGGAACCCCTTAGCTGAACCGCTGCAGTGGGTTGCTCTGACATGGCACATCCCTGATGCCACCGTTGGTGTCATGCTGCCTCCAGCAAGGATCTGCTGGCCTTGGCCATCACGTCCTAGCTCCAGCAAGGCTCTGCTGGCACATGATCTGCATGGATACACTCCTGCAAGCACTGGGAGGGTGGAGAGGGAGAGCCTTAAGACTTTAAATAAACTTGACGCTAAGTCAAAACCCAAACAAAAGGAGGGTGAGGGGGAAGGAGCTTGGTAAATAGCCTTGTTCACCCTTACAGATATTTTACATGTGGCAGTTAATGGCAGTGGTGAGCTAGTTAGTGAACAGGCTGGAAATACACCTTCCAAAGGGCTTGATCCACCCATACAGGGGGAAGGGCAGCCGACCACCCCGGCAGGAAAATATCCCCACCGGTGTTCTTCTCCATTTTATTTTATTCTTTCTGTGCATGTCGGGGAAGGATCTGGAAGAAAACCAGTGGGGTTGCATAAAGAAACCACTTTCCAGAGGCATCCTTTAATTCACAGGGAGCATGCGCCACCGCACCCACTTGGCAGGACACCTGCAATCTTTAAGGCCCAATTAGTCTTTTCAGAAGTACGATGTCGGAGGGGGAGAAACTTGACCTTCTGGGACCGGTAGGAAAAAAACAAATCTTCCCTTTGATTGCCTTTGGTTAAAGCTGGGAGGGAGGTCGTGCCTCCCCCTGTGGTGCAGGGCAAGGGCTGTATCGACAGAGCCGGCCCTGTTGTGTTTGTGAGCCGGTGCAGGTGCGAGCCGTGGACAAGCAGGTGTTTGTACAGAGGTGACCTTGAGTGCGAGTTCTTGACCTGCCCTTTCCTCCTGACTCATCTTGCCTCGAGAAAGGGCTGCTGCCGGGCTGTGGAGGGCCTGTGAGCTCTCTCTGTATGTAAAAACAACATTATGTAGAGGTCTCTCTTAAGGGCTTCTCTTGCAAGATATTTTTTTGATAACAGGAGAGATGCAGCTCAGATGCTGACAGAGCTGTTTCAAAAGGGTTCGGTTCTGCAGAGATTTTTCATCTTTACAGAGAATTTATGCCTTTAAAGAGGTGAAAACAAGCTACTCTGTGTTTGAAAAAATGGATGGCTGGTGCAGGTTTTATGTGGGGAGGAATCTGGCTCTGTTTGTGAACAGGCTAATGTAAACCAATTTGGAATGGGAGGACATGCTGGGTGAGCTGCTGAGCTCTCTTAGGCGAGGTGTCCTGGGAAACTTAAGCAAATTGTAATTTTCTATTAGTGTTAATAACCTCTTAAACACAGCAAGGAATCAACAGTTCTTTATATATATTTATTTATTTATGTGTGTGTGTGTGTCCAGGCCAACATTTACAAGTGTGTATGGCACAGATTTCCTGGGCTGCAGCCTTCTCACCTTAAGCCTCCTCTGCAAGTCTACTTCCTGCTCAATTTTGAGTGCATGAGAGTTCAGGTGTTTACTCAAGGAACAGAACAGGGTATTTTCTTGGAGAAGCTGGCAGCCCTGTGCTCCTGCAGCAGGTCATTCATCAGCCTCCATTTCCACCTTACCTGCCTGATGGCCCTTGCCTTACAGATGGGCAAACTGAGCAGTGGGCAGGAGGAGGGCAAGGGGACTTCATAGAGAACCTATGAGGGCAGGAGGTGACATGCCCAAGTCCTCCTCCATCACAGCCATGCCATCTCCCTGAGCTTTGCTGGAGTGTGAGCTCTGCCACGTGCTCCCAACCCCAGCACAGGGGCCAGAAACAAAGGCAAGGCTGAGCAGAGAGATGCAGAGTTGCAAAGAGGCTACTGGTGAGTTACCACAGCATGAGCTCTTGTGTTAATTAACATCTTCATTAATGATCTGGGATAAGGAAAATACTTGTAAATTATGTCAAATGAGGAGGAGCTGCAAATATGGGAATGATACAGGGAGCATTGCAAGATGAGAAACACAAATGAAGGACAATAGGAGACTTAACAGGGCAAAATCTTGCAGTCACAAGAATAGATTTAGCACTCCAGTGAAGCCTTAAGATCATCCTGGAGTGATGGGAGTTTGCAGGAAGATCTGGCAGCAGAAAGAGGGTCCAAACATGTTGGAGCTCTGTATGGATGGTGTTGGGGGCTGAAGGGGCTGGTTGATAAAGAAAAGGTATGGGCATGGTGTGACAAAGAGGGAAAGGAAATGGAAGGTAAATTATAGAGATTTGGATGAAGTTACTGAATGTTGAGAAGGAAACTCCCTGGTGGAAGGGTGTCTGAGGTTGCTGAATTGTTCCTGGAATGAAGTAATGGAGGCTCAATTGCTTTGTACATTCCCAGATTTGGAGCTCAAGAGGAGCCCTTTGATCACCCGGTCTGACTTGGTGTGTGCACCCTGGAACTTCATACATTTACTCTTGTACTGAACCCACTGACTTGAGTTTGGCTGAACTATGACCAGGGGACATTTAAAACCAGACTGCGAGATTTACTCAGAAATGGGCAACAATCCTGTACTGTGAGGGAGGTGAGTCTGGTGATCCCAGGGGTCTATACAGACCCTGTCTTTGCAAGATAAAATGCGAACTTGCAGGTTGAACAGAAAAACTGAAGCTCACATGGAACCAGCCTGCTGGCACTGTGGGTTCCATCAACTCCAAATGGACCTGAAGAACAAGGCCTGCACAGCGTGGAGCGGTTGAGGTTTATACTTTGCTTGGAGGGAGACCACTGCTTGGTGTTTGTGTTTATTAGCCAAATTGTAAAACATTTCTGGGTAACATCTGCGTCAGGTGTGGCCAGGAGTAAACATTGTCCTGTTCTGCAGTGTGTGTACAAGTACAAATGGTATGAAGCATTGCAGAGGGGGGCTGAGAAAAGTCTAGGTTGTATCATCATTCCTGCCAGACTTAGCACTGAAATCCCATTGTTAAACAAGGGTATCTCTGCCTGAATCACTTGCAGATTTTTTTACTTTCTGTCTTTGAAGAATTGCTCTGTGGGTGATGCTGAGTTACAGTGCACCACCTTCCACAGATAACAGGAAGGAAAGAGAAGAGATTAAGGGGGACAAACACCCCACAAGCCAAAATATTCTCAATAAATCTTAATTGAAGTGGATTAGCAATGAGGACATGCTTTGTATTTGTGTGAGCACACACACATAGATGTTCCAGGGACAAGAAGGGATCAGACCTGGACTCTGAAAAAGAGTTTTCCACCAGTTCCTAATGACTTAAGACAGATCTAAGCAACACCAGCTGGAACCAGACAACTTTGGCTCCAGAATTAGTGTAGATAATTTATCATAGCAATGCTTGAATAATAAGACTATCACTGCTTTATTATATCAGTCAGTGTCATAACCAGATAGAAAAGTTTAATATTAACAAGGGGAGCTGCCTGCAGTAAGCGCATGTGAGAGAGCGAGTGCTCTCATTTTTAAAGCCTGTGTGTACTAAAATGTCAGTGTCCTGACCTCGAGGAAAGGAGTATGTTAAAAAAAATACAAATACAAAGTAAATAGTCTCTCTGAAAGGTTTATTTAATCTGTTTCTCTTCCTGCCCCGATTTTTCTTAATGTATTTAAAACTTAATATTTACTCTAGCAAAACAAAATCTATAAAATAGTTTTTGTAGGCTCCTAAATAAGTAGTAGCAGCTCAGCCGGAGCCAGCCAGTAAGCACTGCGAAATATGCATTGTAGAGACATTTGAAGTTGTCCCCAGTGGACAATTTGCACCGTTCAGTGTTAAAAGGCTCTATTTCAGTGCTGCAGAAAGCCCCCCAGATCCCCTGACTAGGCACGGCGAGTTTACAGACGATGTACTCCACTCAGCAGCCTTGTAGTTTCAGGGCTTAAATGGCTGGCAGGGCAAAGAGGGGATAGTTAAAACTCTCAAGCTGCTACAATGGAAAAGCCTCACAAGATTTTATGGCAGAGTGAAAAAAATATTTTTGAAGGCTAAATTCATAATAAAATGTTGGCTTGACCAGGTGGATGGGCAGGGAGAGGGAGATGTGGGACAGGGGGTGCCTACCAAATATCAAACCTGCACTGAAATGTGAAAATAGGTGAAATCTGAGCAGCCACGTAATGTTGCAGGCTGTGCTATTTCCTCTGTTAAAAAAAAAAAAAAAAACTTATTCTGCTTTAGTAGTGCATCTGACAAGAGGTGTTTCTACAGAAGGTATTTATACCCATTTTTACCATAGTATGGGGCTCTTTCTCCTGAAATTTGGCTTAGGTTTCTTCCCCTCTGAAGGTTAGGAGGGAAGGGAGCAATTCCTCTAATTTTCACTGGCAAAGCATGCCAGTGTGGGAATGTGTGGTGTGTCCTATGTCTGTCTGTCTCCTCTGAGGGCCAAACACCATCACTAATGTGTGATGATGTCCCCCTTCTGCCACTCAGGACACCCTCTCCACCCCACAAACTCCTTTTACGGGAAAATTGGAATGAGTTTAGCTCTTTAGTCACACTCCTCATGTCCTGCCACTATCAGGTAGTGAAGAAATCAAGAGTGGGAGCATTCCTTTTTCTGTTTTTTTATTTTCCCCAAGTCATCCTGACTTGTTTATCCACATCTTCTTGTCATTTTGTGGTGGTCTCATGGTTTGAGAAGCTTGTGGTTTTGTTTGGTTTAGGGTTTTAATTTAGGGTTTTGGCTTGAGATATATGTATTTGCATGTTTGGAGTTTTGGTTAAGACCTGGCACAGGGTTTTGGGGTTTTGTTGATTTTTTTTTTTTCTTTTTTCCAATTGAAAAATTACAAGTATGTTTCTGACACTGAAAAAAACCTGTAGCCTCCTGTTGTGCACAGAGGAATGTGCTAAATTCAAAGAAGCTCCTTAGACTGTCTCTTCTACTGGAGTTTACCCAGGATTTCCCATTACCACTCAGGGAATGAAGAAGGTACAGAAAATAGATAGGTTCTTTTTTCCCTTTTTTCACTAAAAGGATTCTGAGTAGTATCTGAGCTTTTTTTGCCAGCTGGTTAGAAAGGACCCTGCAGGGGGACAGAGGTATGAACATAGGAATAAACTCCAACTTGTATTTCAATTCTTTTAATTTTGAAATGGTGAGTTATTTCCTGCAGGCAGGAGGGTGGACACTGCCTCCAGCACCTCGTTTGCTGGAGAGAATTGAGAGCATTTGGTTTTATCAGCCGCTGGCATGGTAATGAGCCTATTTCTATTGAAATTGGCTCATTACTATTCATTTTTGCTGGCTCTCGACCAACTCATGAACCGCTTTTTGATTTTCAGGGGAGGAAAAAAAATAATAAATGTAGGGAGCAAGTCCCATCCGCCGATAGATGTGACAGTGTGAGGACACACCGAGTGAGCATCTGCACTGCGACCCTCTGGCACAGCTCAACCCTGACCCGTGCCACCAGTGCTGTTGTGGTGGCTGTCCTCTCCATCTCCTGGACACTGGGGTCTCTCCCCACCATGCCAAGCAGTGGGATGGGGGTTGTGAAGATTCCAGCAGGGATTCATTCAGTTTACACATGAGCTGACTCAATGAGAAGTTGGGTTTTGAGAGGGGATAGGTCCCTGTGAGTGCTGGAAGTCTGAGTGAGCATCTTCCTGTGTCCTATATGCTTTGGTGGGCTGGTAGTTTCTGTTTTTGGGGTTTTTGGCAACTTGTCAAATTATGTTATTCAAGTGTATTTACTGATATTTAAGAGGTCTTTTTCTTATTTTGAGCAATGTGTAAGTTCTCTCTTCCTCACACACACACACACACATGTCTCTGGGAAATGTTTTAGCACCAGTAAAAATCAAAACTCGGATCTTTGAATAACTGCCTGAAAAATATCTTTCTTCAAAAATGACTGAGCGTGTATTAATTATATAGGAATGCAATTTTATCCCTGTTACTAGTTTGAAAAAGCTCAGCCAGGCTCCACCACCTGTACTCACATGTGACTAAAATGCCATTACGCTGTTTTGGCTTATGAAAAGAAGGGATTTCTTGTGCAGACAAGGACCCACTGGGTTTGGTTGCTTCTTTTTCTAAATGCCTGGCATGATACTAGAAGAAGCATCATTTTCAGGTGGGTTGTGTGTAGCCCCTTCTGAAATGACCTTTCATCACTGAGTGCTTTATAAAATTTTACTCCTGAAGTGAGGGAGAAATTTTTTGGCAGAGAAGCACCAAAGTTTAATTCTATATATGCTTAGACTCTACTATGTTTTTTTCCCAAGATAGTTCCCTTTCAAATTAAGGAATGAAAAATGCTAATACCTTGCAGTTGAGTTGTCTGTATTTAATACTGTTCACTGTGTGCTTCTGTGGGACACAAGAAAGGAGAATGTTTATTTTCTCCTATGATTTGAAATATAAAACTTGAATTGACTACTTTTTAAGCACCAAAAATTGGAATAATGATAGGAAGATGATGACTTCTATGTAACAAACATTGTCCTCCAGGTAAAAAAACTGAATCAAGGGCTACAAAATATTTACAACATTTGCTGATACATCTTCAAACCGGTACCATTTTGCACATAATTAAATGAAAATAAACTGTCTGGTTTTGTGGAAGAACTCCCAGTTTTGTTTTGTTTTTCTTCTTTCTACTGGACTGAAAGTATATCTCATCCAGAGCAAAAAGCACCTTCAAAGTTTGGATTCAAGTTGTTGCAGACTTTTGGAATTACTAATGTGCTATTGCAATCACTGGTGGAGTGAAGTGACTCAAAGCACGTGTAGGAGAACTTTCAAAGTCCTTTGAGGAAGCAGTTTTAGGTTTTCCTTTAAGTCTGTGGAGCTTTCTTTGCTGGAGGAGTGGACACAGTCTCAAGAGTTCTATTCATGTTTCCTTCCCTCTGCCCAGTTCATCAGGCTGACTCTGAGGTACCACAGCTGGTCCAGACTCCACCAGAGGTGAGGACCTCGGTTCAATCTCATAGAAGCTTTCATCAGCTTTTTTTGGGTCATAACAAATTAAAACAGTCTGACCCAGCATTTCATCGGTGTGTCTCAGGTCAAGTACATTTACTTCTGTTTGTTTATTTTTAGAACTTTAAATAGTCAGCTTTATTTTTGTTGCATTAAACTGGCCAGAAGTGATCTGTTATCACAGGGTGGAGGGAAATCACAAGAGTGACAGATGTTTGTCTGTGCTCATTATGGAGCTGGAGTTTGTTTATATTTTCCCTGTAAAGATTTTACATTTGGAATTAGAAAAGAAAAAAAAAAAAAGGTCCCACATTCAAATCATCCTTGTTTTATATTGTACAGATCACCTGGGCAAGTCAGCAGGCCTGTTTGAGGTTGGTAAAGTCCTGTGATGTTGTAAAAATCTCTTGTACAACAGTTCTAAATAGACCAGCTGACATAGTCACATCTCGTATCTTCCTGTGGTTCCCCAGCATGGAAAAATGGAGGAAGCAATGGATGAAGCATTGGGAAACCCTGGGATACTTGAGATTCAAAGCATATCCAGATCCAGCTGACTGACTCCAGCAAAATGAGCATGTAAGGTGAAAGGCAACCACGAAGCCAAACCAGTATTGGTTCATGATTTGGAAAAGCCTGCAAATGGCATTTAGGACAGACAGGAAAATGGGATGTCTGTAGAGAAATCCAAACATATCTAGTGTCTGAGGTAGCTGAAGAACCCATGAATGCTGGATGTTGGCAAGGATGTGAAAAAATTATGAGGTGTGGTGAGTTTTTCATGGTATCATTGAGACCTTTTTGGTACTAGGTGAATTTAAGTATCCATTTACACCATGATGTTTTGTCTAATTCCTTAGCTCTGCTTTAATTCTCAGCAACATACCTCAGTTTGTCCTGGTAACAAGCTCCTTTAATGTTGTCTTCTGGGACCTCTTTGTTGAAAGGAACATAGTTTATTTCTCTGATGGAAAACAAGAGTGACTTAGGCTCAGTTCTGGACCAGAGGCGATTCAGGACGAAAGAACCATGGCTGGCTTTAGGGACAACACATGAGAATCACTTTAGGTGCTCTGAGAAATCTAAAGTCTTCATGGATTTTATGGACAAGGAGAAATGCTGATTTTACTAGGGGAGAGCTTTGCCCAGGCTGATACCTGAGCTCGAATTCTGGAATTCACTTTGCTAAGAGACAAAAGTTTGAGGTGGTTTAATCTAGAATATGGGTTTAGGCTGGAATTGTCCTTCAGTGGCAACAAAAGATATTCTTTCGCTCTTCAGAAATAAATTCTTTTCAGTATCTGGTGGCTCTGGGCCAGCTCAACGCAGGGAGAAAAATTATGAGTGTAATCGAACTGCATAAGAATTGTTTGAAATGGTCTGAGAGGGCATACGTAGAAATGATGGGATGAAATGGCAATGAAAAACTTATGTTGAATATTATAACCTCCTAACAGAAAGATACATTAGACTAAGGAGGAATATCCCAAGGGAAATGGTGGAAGCCCCATTGCTTGGATAATTTCTAATTAAACTAGACAAAGCACTTGAGAATATATTGTAAGGGAAAATCCTGTAATGGCAGCAGGCCGGACAGGGTGACCCTATAGGTCTTTTTCATTTCTAATTTCTATGATTCACTAATGATTAAGTAATTCACAGATAAACTAAACATCCGTATTGCTGGGTCTTATCCGAAACTCACCTCACCTATCAACCTTTTCAAATTTACCAATTAATAGTTAATTAGTTAATGTTTGTAAAGTGCTTTGAAGATGAAAAGTGCTAAGTGCTAAGTATTATTAGAGAAATAGGAATAGATAAACTCATTTTACTTAATTTTGAACCCACTCAAACACTCACAGAAGGCTCAAAATTCAGCTTCAGACTTGAGCATTATTGGGTTTGCCTGCCTTGTACAGGGACTTTCAGTGAGGTTGTTATGCTGTGATTAAAATACAGTTATAATTTTGCTAATGCACTTATCACACATTTCTATATATGGCACAGCAGTTCTAATCCTGATAAAATGTGCATGGAAAGCTATTGTCCTCTCCTTACACAAGCTGCCACGTACAATACAAGCACTTTGCTTTGTGAGGGAGTGCAAGCAGCACACAGAATATGGAAGCTGTTTTCTCCCATGGCTTTTACCCTTCTGGTTTGTGTTGGGTTTTTGGGGGCTCATTTAACAGCATCAAATGAATGAGTAAATATTCAGGAGGGAACTCGACTGAGATTGTCAATACAATGACTCTATTTTAAGTCCTCCTTATGTCTGTTCTTGTAAATTATTACTGGTACGTGCTGTGGTCTGAGATGTGACTTGTCTTTTGGAAATGGCACGGTCTCTGGTGTGGCAGAGGTGGCATCTGATGTGTGCAGTGTGACAGGATGCTTAGCGAAATGGTGAGGGTATGGCTATGAATGATCTGTGAAAGGGTGAGATTGTAGGTAAAACTGGATTAAAGCAAACTGGGGTTATCCCGATCCTGCCTGCCTGGAGTAAAGTTATGCTGGTTTTGCCTCCCTTGGATGAAGGATAAAAGGATTAATTTTTCTTTTATTTTTGCAATGAGAATAAAATAGTAAAATACTGGTTAATGTATCAGTAGAGATACTCATTTCAGTAAGTTTTGGTCTGAATAGAGGACCATAAAGATGATCAGAGGGATGGAGCACCTCTGCTATGAGGAAAGGCTGAGAAAATTGGGGTTGTTCAACCTGGGGAAGAGAAGGCTTTGGTGTGACCTAATTGTGGCCTTCCAGTACCTGAAGAAGTCTACAAGAAAAATGGAAGGAGACTATTTACAAGGGCCTGGAGTGACAGGTTCAGGGGGAATAGCTTCACCCTGAAAAAAAAGTAGGTTTAGATTAGATATGATGGCCAGGAATTCTTCCCTGTGAGGGTGGTGAGGCCCTGGCACAGGTTACCCAGAGAAGCTGTAGATGCCCCATCTCTGGAAGTGTCCAAGGCCAGGCTGGATGGAGCCCTGAGCAACCTGGGATAGTGGGAGCTGTCCCTGCCCATGGCAGGAGGTTGGAACTGGGTGATCTTTAAGGTCCCTTCCAACCCAAATCATGCTGTCATTCTGTGATTAACTGGATCCATGTTACCTTTCTTCCCCCGTCCCTGCCTATCTTATCCCTAGATATTTCCTAGGAAATAATTTTCTGGCTTTCAAACACAAGTTTGTGGATCAGTATCTTAAACTCCTTCGTAACAGAACAAACAAAGCAGTTCCAAGTAGAGCTCACTGATGCCAGGACAGACAATCTGAGAGCACAAGAATGATTTGGGGAATAAACTCACGTGGTTTGTGGTAGGTTTGCTCATTGTGGTGCAGGAAGAATAAATCTTAGAAATCTAATCCTTGAACGAATAATCACAGTGAATGAGTAATTTATAGGATAAAATGAGTTGAATCAAAGTGCTCATGTAATAATTAGAAAAGCCACACACTTCTGTGTGAATTGAGGTTCCCCCAGTCTTTGGGATGTGCTAGAAATAGGGAATGACAGCAAATATTTTAATAGGGATGTCAAGCAGGTGATAAAGCATGGCACTGAAGAGCAAATAGATATATGGTTTAGGCCTGGAAGAGAAATCCAGGGACCTAAAAGCTCCTTGATGCAACTTCAATATTATTACAAGGCTTTGGGTTATGTTCTCGAAAAAAACGAAGATGGGGAAGTTTATGGTGAGCGGGATAAATCCTAGTTGGATTTATAAAAGGTAGATCATGCTGGAGTGAGGTGACATCTCTCTCTGGTAAAATAACAGATTCCTGGGACAAAGGAAATGCAGGAGATCTAATCTGTCTGGACATCAGTGAAGCACTTGATAAAGTGCCACATGGGAAACATCTAGTTAAGTGGGAAGAGATGGGGCTTCGTGTGAGAGTGGTGAGGAATGGCTAAAAGGGGAGACAGCAACGGATTGTGCGAGGGGAAGCATAGGGCAGGAGAAGGGCTCATTAGCAGAGCTCGTCAAGGATCAGTCTGACTCATCTTATTTAACATTTTCATTAATGACCTTGGAGCATAAATTAGGAATGTGCTAATGAAATGTTGGAGTTGACAAAGTTTGGAGACATTGCCAGTGAACAAGGAGAACCTGAATATACAGGAAAGAAAGTGTGTGGCCTTGGGGGTTGGAATGGGAGTAATAGAATGAAATTTAATAAGAAAAAGCATCAGGACACACACGTAGGAAATAAGGATAACTTCTGTTGCAATGTGACCTCATTGGTAGCGGTAGACACGGATGAAAGGATAGCTCTGGGGCACCAAAGAAACAGCGAAATGTCCCTTAGGATGTGTCAGGTGAGATATTTTAACAGGGTTGGGAAGCTGAATGCCATGGCGTGGTGTGTCAGTGAGGGAATTTAAACTGGAGCAGTGCAGGGAAGCACTGGTGAGATGGAAGAGGCCGAGAAGCATTGTGTGAGGAGAGGAGACAAAAGGAGATTTAGCATATCAAAATGAAGCCATAGAAGGCGTGTGATTGCTGTCAACAAATGCATTGGGATAGTTTCTAAGTGTAAGTGCAATGCTGACACAAAAGAAATTGGCTATAACCTGGTCTTGATGGAATACAGATATGAAACTGGAAAAAGATTCTTAACTATCAGATGAAGGGGATTCTGGAAGAGCGTTCCAGTAGGAGTAATGGGGGCAAGAACAACAGTGTATTCAGAGATAATGCCTGTGGAGGAAATATTATCATTTACATGATAGTTAGGAAATGGACCTGATAACCTGGGCATTCTCATCCACTCTGTCTTCCTGTCTATTCACAGAAAATATGGGGTTGGGCATTGGGCTAAACTCTCAAAATACAGCATATGCTGCGAGCTCTTCACTCATTTGTGGAAAAACATTACAGATGAAGTGGCAATTCCCTGTAACAACTGAGAAATACATAATTTTGATGTACACTTTTGTGTGTTCCTAGTTAGAGAACAATATGGTTGACAATTAATTTAATGTTTGACTGAAATGGGTAGCCCTGGTTCTGAAGTCACACTTCCTCTATCACTAACCCAAAGACACAATGGTGCCCCAGTGTTATCTGTACTGTGAGGAACTAAAATTGTGGAGGAAGCCAGGTGACTGAAGAGCAGATTTTTCTTTCAGTTTTCCATCAGCCTTATGTCCAGCCACTGCTAAATTCATCACCACCATAATCTTCACTGAGAGACCAAAAAAAGAAATTATAAGGTGTGTCCTCTCCTGTTGTAGAGGATGTTTCCAGGGGTTTAAGCCTGTGTTTGAGGCAGGACTGTGGGGTCTGAGCC